>NC_135502.1:37707374-37874490 GCF_052857255.1 Amblyomma americanum
CCTGGAACCCGACGATAAGGGAGAAATCCCCGGACCCTGTTTTATTTCGTTGCCGATTGGCACTTTTCCTTCCCTTCCTTTTTCTTCCCCTGCGCACAGGGAGGACACCTTTCCCGGAGCTTTGGCAACGGTCTCATCCATTCCTTGTATAGGCCAGTGCTGTGCGAGGCGGTTTGGGGACTCCTCAGTGACACAAGCGTCGAGAGGCAAGCTAGGGATAAACGTCTTTCTCCTGGCCGCTGAAAGGCCATGCTTTCGGGAACGTTTTGCGTACAAGCCCTCACAAGTGCGCGTCTATTGTTCGCCACCATGCAACCGTTGAATATACATTCGGTCATACAAGGAACTCTCACGTTCCACTGCACCTGTCACCTCCCGCTGTAACAGGGACACCTAATATCCCAATGTGTGTTGGCAACGCGATAGCATTATCAGCCGGTGATGCCTTTACCGGAAGTGACGTCACTTTCATCCAGCCAATGGGATGCTCCGGTTCGGCGACGTCACTTAGCTCCAGCCAATGGGAATGCTCCGGCCCTTGTGACGTTAGTTCAATCCAGCCAATGGGCGAATTTTACGAACGACGACGCATTTGACCGCTTCTAACACTACCGCATTAAATAATATGTTCTGCCTATTAAGCGATAAGCTACACATCTCTCCTCATAAAAGGAGGTGTCACAGATTAAGCGAGATGCTACACATCCCTCCTCATAAAAGGAGGTGCCACGGATGTTTATGTTTCAGTGAGAGCCATGTAGGAAGAGAAGTTCCTTATCTAGTCAAATATACATGCCCTTCAGTTTGGCGCCGCATTCGAATTAAGCAACATTGGTGCGCAAGTTACGCTATAAAACTGTGCAAAATAGGCGTTGATATTCTACACGCTGTTGGGCTAGGTCTTGACGGTACTGAGAAAAAAGGGACAAGTGGGCAAGTGAGGCATCTACATTAAGTTATTTAATAAGACCACCGAGTGAACGGACAAAATGAGGCAAGCGTATATTTGTAGAGTACTCAGAATATTGCTTGGTTGGTTTGGTTTATGGAGTTTAAGCCAAAGCGACTAAGGCTGTGAGGGACGCCGTAGTGGAGGGCTCCTTATAATTTCGAACACCTGGGGTTCTTCAACGTGCGCTGACATCGCACAGTACACGGGCCTCTAGCACTCCGCCTCCATCGAAATGCAACTGCCGCTGCCAGGATCGAACCCGCGTCTTTCGGGTGAGTAGCCGAGTACGTTAGTCGCTGGGCCACCGCGGCGACTCAGAATACTGAAAGCGCAGGAAAGCTGTCTACTTTATGCTTGACCTTCTGTTCAAAGGGGATGTATCTGGTAAAACAAAAAAATGACGAAACTGCTAATATTTACCTCGCAGTTAAGCATCGCATTGACTAGCGTTTTGATTTTCATCGCCTAAACATTCCCGCTTGCAAGACGCAAGGAAACACCCAAATGTCAACCTCAATCCAAGTCTGAAGATAGTGCGGTTCACATTATATACTCTAGTGAATATCAAACGTATAGCATCGAAGGAATCTCGCGTACTTCCGCTTTTGAGATAGCCTATTAGGACGGGGCTTATTTCGCGTGGGGACGTGCCGGTAACTTTTCTCGTGGTGTGACTCTATCTTGCATCTAAAGCCGGCAGTTTGCTTGTTTATTTAATTATTTATTTATATTGTTTGTTTGCTTGCTCGCTTGTCTGTTTGCTTGCTTGTTTTTTATATATTTATTAATTCAAATACCCCAAAAGGCACTTTAGTACACGGCATTACATAGGGGTTGGGAGGAGGCGGAATGTATACGAAACACACTGTAATAGCAATTTGTGCGAATTCTAAGTGCAGTAAAAATTGAAAAGACCGCCCGAAATGCGCGAGAACATTACTGTTTAAAGTAAGTTAACAATTCAAATTCAAGAGAGCGTAATGTTAGTTCTATACACTTTTCCTGCGTCGCCCGCAATTCGCGACATTCGGTGCAATGACTCAAGCCGGTGACGTTCTCCGGACCTTCGGGGGCAAACTGCGGCCTGTTTTTCAAGGACTTGACTGCCTGTGTGCCTCACTGTCCCCAAGTAAAGCGGCTGACAACAGCTGCAGGTCGGAGATTGCAGGGCGACTCCTGAGGCGCCCTTGCGACCTCGCCCACTTTTCACAAAGTGCGCTCGCTTGCGATAACGACTGACCTCTCACGAGGAACAGACTCCAAAGTGCGTCTTCACCTTCGCCGTCACGGAGACGCAGAGTAGCAGGGTCAAAGTCCTTTCAATCTGCAGGTAGCTCTTCTACTGTTTTTCAACTGCTTTTTTTTTTCTGGGGGGGGGGGGGGGGGGGGGGGGTCACATGCTGTTAGCTGAATTTTAATTGAAAGAGCTAAGTAGAACAAGTTTGTTGTGACGTTGCAAGAAATTCTCGCAAATCGCGGCTGCGATGCGTGTGGGTATTGAAGGAAGTGGAAAAAGAGAATAAATTAGAGAACACTTAAGACTGAGCACTGGCTTATCGTAAGCTCTGTTGAGAGGTCCATTAAAGGATTCCTTCCTTTATAATACACGCCTACTCATTAGCGTACAGTCGCAAGGAAACGCATACCCTAGGTTGACCTTCAATGACCAAGAAGTAACGCGGTTTTTTGGCCTATTTACAAAGCTTTTGGGAACTTGTAAATAGTTAATGTATATAGAACATATTTTAAGTGTAGGAAATGCTATGTTAAAAAAAAGCGGTTTTGTGACCTAAGGGTTGCGTGTTCGCCTTGCAATCTGACGGTCCTTTTTTTTCAATTCCCCGGCGAAGGACGGTGGCTTTTGTGCACTAATGAGAGGTATAATGCGTTTGCATTAAAACCAAGCCGTTCAAAAGAGAGATAGAAAATATTTACACGACATGCTGCGCTGCTCGGATTTGCACAAAAACACAGCTAACGAAGACAGACAATTACGTAATCTTTGTGTAAATCCAAGCAGCCCAGCTGCCGTACAATGCAGTTAAAGCTATAGCCCAAGCCTAGCACTTTTTCACAAATATATTTCGGAGTTAAAAATGCGAACACTTTTTACAGCCTTTATATCAACATCTTTTCTTCGCGAAGTACCAATTCGCTTCACATAATACCATATGCACCTACTTGAATAAAGTATAAAATATTATTTTCAAGCTTTAATGTGTGCCTCCCTTTGGTACGCAAATTTTCTGTAGCACATGTACAGCGACTGAAGCCGTTGTGGCGATGAGCACAAAAACCAGGAATGGCTTCACAGCCTTGAGTCCCCCTCAAATGGAACTTAGAGCATAAAGTGCTTTCTTCACAACAATAAGTGATCAATTTGCCTAGCTGGTCTCATAAGTGCCGGTTCAAAGCTGACCGCCTTTGCTTATTTCTCTCAGCTGTGGGTACGTCTCCACGTGGCTTGCATCGCAAGGCAGTAGCAAAATAAGGCAACATGCCGAATGCTGGCCCTCCAGTCCAGAGAGCCTGCCTATGGCTTCCAATCTGGTTTTCAATCGATCTGGACAACAGTAACCATTTGTGTTCATTCGCGGTTGCAACTGGCATGACCTACCACGGGCGTTCCAACAGCGAAAGGGTGAAGGCTTCAGGTAGTATTCAAGGCAGTATTCAAGACTTCAAGGCATGACGCTTCATTCGTGGTGCTTCCATGAAGGCGATAACAGAGCGAACAATTCAGCATAAGGCGGTTATTTTTCGCCCAGTCCGTGTTTCCGAAAGTCCCACAGGGACGATAAGACTAGCCAATAAACCTCGAAACACGTGCCTCGGGCTATGCTGGCGCTCTCGGAGGTCTCTCTCTCTCTCCTCGCGAGGGGCGTTCCTGGTAGGTCCGCCCGCTGAACTTGAACCAAGGTGCATAGATATAGATAACGCGAGCTGCATGCAGAAGGCCCTTGGAAGAATTGATGTGCTATCTCCCGTAGAGGCACTAGCAGGGGCGGCAAGCGAGTCTACTGACACACTTGGAGTCCGCGCCATTATCAACGGCGCCACGGCCTTGTTGACCTTTTGACCTTTCCTGCGCTCCTATCTCCGCTAGAGGCAGAGAGTTGGAGCCTGTTTCACTGGCGATACCCTGCAGGACATGACTTCGCTGACAGATTCCTAGCATCTGAGCGTTGAGGTGCAAGCGGTGCGCAAGAAATTTTGTCGTTCTCGCTGCCAAGCGTGAGCGCCTGGCTCCGTGGAATAGTCGTGGAGGCACAGATATATAGGCTCGCTGGTCGAAGCTATAGTTAGGCACTCGCATTGTTAAATGCAAGCGATCGCGGCGCCCTCGGGTTGAAACCCTTAGCTTATACTTCAAATGGCATGCATGAAGAAAAGCGCTTCTTCGGCAGCAACAAGCAAGCTCGAATGAAACTTACCATGAATGATTATTGTTCTCGTTCCAAACCCTCTCCCTCCTTGCAATATACAAACTGGTCGGATAAAAGTAATGAGTGATATTTCCTCCTCATCTAATCTGCACTTTACCCATAGCCCACCCTGGCTATACGTTTGTGCCAGTCCTTCCCGTGCCCACAGTAAGCTAATTCCCGCTTCAAGCACTAACTTGAAGAATCATTCTCCTTCTGCCTTTACTAAAGTTAAAAAAAAAGCAACCTCGTAAAGCACAAATAAGAATTCAAAATGCGCCAAAATCCTGTGGCTACCGGAGTTGCGCTTTAAACTTCTTAAAATTCGAACCGACTGGCTCAGCAACCCCCCCCCCCCCCCCCCCACCCATATTCTTTCTTTAGGTTTCTTTAGGTGCAGCCGCAGGGTTATTTATTTTTCCATCACCGTGACCCGACAACGATGCCCGCCAGCGCTGCCACCATTTTGTGCGGCGTGCGACGTAGAGTTACCTCCGGTGTGCATGAAGCAAACGCATTCTACTCACCATGCCGGAAAGTGGAACTTGTTTACGGCCAAGAGCTTGAACTTACCTGCAAAAGAACACAAAGACACCACTGAGCGAGCAAAAATGCAACGAGTGCCGAAAGACAGCTCTATAAACAGCAGCAAAGCGGCTGCTTTCTATGTGCAGGTGCGGGCATAAGTATAAACGGAGCACGTTTTTCTGTTCTATAGCGCAATCACACGTTGCCTTGTGAAAATAAAGAAACATTGTCTTAAACATTGTCTTAAAGCACTACAGCTGCCACTGCCAGCATGCGCATACCATAACTGAAAATTTCCGTTAAGCAGCGCGTGAAAAATATTGGAAGCCAGTAGTGTGTGCTCCGTTTTACTTTTGTCCGCACCTGTGACTGCCTTTTTATATGCAAGTTATTACCTTAGCGAGAGATTCCAGCATTTCGTATTAAGTCTAAGTAAACTTTCGCCACCAGAGGCATATCCTAAATTCAGAGATTAAGTAAATGTGTTTCAATCTCATCTTCTCTTTATTTTCCTTTATAACGAGCTGAGAGTGACCTTAGAATCGGATCCAGTTTCGCATACCGTGTGTCCCAGATAACAGTAATAAATTTATTAAAAAAGAGGGAGTGTCCTTGGCGAGGGAAACCAAGTGAGTGCCATTGAGAGCCGTGTGGCCAAGTCAACAGCATTTTTATTGCGAAAGCAATACTGCTCGAGGTTTCCGCTCTTGGCCGTCGTCCCGGAGAATCCACCATTGACCTTTAGCGTGACCTATGTGTGACGTCATACCAGCTGTGGAAAAGCGGGGCTCCAACTCGGCTCGTCGAGATCGTCCGAGCGAATCCTCCATGCTGCAGCTGCGCGCCGCTACCGCGAGGGGCGCTCGCTGTACGTGACGTCATGCCAGCTGTGGAAAAGCCCCCCCCCCCCCCAACTCGGCTCGTCGCGATCGTCCCAGCGAATCCTCCATGCTGCAGCTGCCGTGAGGGAGGCGCTCGCTCTACGTGACGTCATGCCAGCTGTGGAAACGCGGCCCCCCAACTCGGTTCGTTGCAGACGTCCCAGCGAATACTCCGCGGTATGTCGGATGATGTGTATAAGGTGAAGCTGCAACGATGTGCTGCAACTAAGAAGCGGCGGAGTGCGGAAGAAACGGATGAAGAGCGGAAACAACGTTTAGCTAAACGGCGTGCATATTGTAGTCATTATGGAGGGCGCGAAAGGGACGCAACAACGACAGAACGAAGCGAACAAGAGACAACGCGATCAAGAGACGCCAGAAGAACGCGCCGCAAGACTCGAGAAGCGTCGTAACGAAGATGCGGCCAGAAGAAGTGACACCGCCCTTAGTGACTCTTCGACTGCGGAAGAGACCGCTTTGAATTCTCGACAGCGTCGGAATGAGACGCTGCGTAGACGACGTGCCGAGGAAACGAAGCTTTCGCAATTCGACTTGGGTTAACCAGGGCTAAACCACAGACAATTTTTATCGTTTTGCAAGGTTAGTTTACTAGTAGAAAGTAATTTACTAACTTTTTGAATATTGTCTTTAGGAAAAGGTGGAAATTCTGAAGTTGTAGAGTTTCAGGACCAGAATGTGCGATTAGGTATCTGTGTCCCAACCGCCTGACTACTTTTCTTTGGTGTTGTAAGCCATTTTTTCCCATGTTTTTCCCTGCCTTTCCTTCCCCCCTCCTACTGTGTTCCTATATACCGAGCGTTTCGTATTTGTGTCTGCATTGTAAAAATTTCTCCTGCACAAACTACTTGCCTGATCGGGCTCAAGCACATCCCATAGGGTAGCTTATGATAGTCTGCGTTTTGAATAAATAATGTAAACATCGTAACTTGCCTGAATTGTCCGGAATCGGCGAAAAACTGCAGTAGTCTGTGCGGAGAATTTTCGTCTCGGCGAGCGGAGTAGCAGATTTGATTGGCTGCGCAATCTGGGGTACTGCGAGACCAACCCCAGCTCCGAGCAGGGATATTGGTTGCCCCGTAGTTCGCCAGATGGCGCAGCCTCTCAAATCAGCTATCCCGCTCGCCTCGATGAAAAATCTGCGCGCAGACGACTCCAGTTTTTCACTGATTCCGGGTAGTACAGGCAAGTTCCGATGTGATATTATTTATCGAAAAACGCAAACTATCAAATCCTACCCTGCCGTCCTTGCTTGAGCAAAAATAGACCAGTGGTTTGCGCAGCAGAATTTTTACAACCCGGATAGATAAATACGGAACACCCTGTATTTCGAGCAATTTTCTTCCAGATGAGGTCCCTAATGCTATTGTATTAACATATGGCGTCCATAAAATGCGCGACCTTTTCTCAGCTCGTTTAGACCGTCGTGAATGTGTGATTTGGGGAAAATGGTTGCTGACTTTGCTGAATAGGTTGCCGGAGTTTGATCGTCCCGAGCCCCGCTCAAATCCCACTTGCGACCGAAAAACCCGCCATCTATGCAGGTATAGCAAGAAAATATGCCAATTTCGTGCCCCGTTACAGAAACAATATGATTGTAGTCTTTCCAATGTTTGCGTAGGCCGGGCGGATTTTTCCACTTCGTGAACTGGCATGTCAGATGAGCATTTTGATCTTTTGACCAAAATATTTATCTGCAAGGCCACCATATTCGGCTCCGTCGCAGGAAACAAAAGACGCAGCCCAACGTGCAAATCAACGGAGATTAAAACAGGGATAAGGCAGCGGCGGTCTTGAAAGCAGTGGTAAGATTGATTGTACACACAGATAGTAGACGAGTCCGATATAGAAGAGGTCTCCCCGCTCCACACAAGTGGCGCGGGTAACTGCTTACACATGCAACAGAAATCGCAACCTTCCCCACGAGTTTGCAACTTGCTCTTGGGTTTCGCACAGCTTAGCAATTAAAGACACGCTTCCCCTTCTCTCCGCACGGCAGCGCTGATTCTGCGAGTAAGCAAGCACCACCCACCGTCATTCCAGAAGAGCCTCCTGTAGCGCCGATAAAACACTATTTTAGACCGCATTGCGGCTTGGAAAACACACGCTGGCAATAGTTCGGGCGACGCAGCAGTCTGGAATCCACCAAGCACGGCTCGAGGAGTTTCAGCACACAGACCACCAGTACCTGACTGCTCAAATGTTGCTGCCCGAGGTTATCGCACAGCCGTCAGCAGCCGAGCGGAGCTCGTGAAGACACGATACCAAGCTGGGCATGCAGCACTGAACACAGAATCACAGACGGTGGCGCAGAAGCAATCCGCGTACAAGCTCGCTCGGGTTTCCACTCTCTATATAGCCCTAACGAAACTCAACGCTACACTGAACAAGGAATGATGAGCAAGTCGAGCGACCCGAACCGCGCACGGCCTACGCTACTTTGCTGTCTGGGCAATCCAGCGGTCTTTCTTAAAGCGGCCAGAGTGACGTCAGTCGGCGGTCGGGAGAGCGCGCGGTGATCACCCTTCACGTTTCGGGGTCCAAGGTTCGACGCCGCTGGCCCAGCCAGGCAGGCGGTGCTGGAATGTCCGATAAGGCACCGCCCGTTTGGCAGCACTGTATATGCGTGCACTAGCGACGGCAGCCAACCACCGGCCACCAAGACCGCGGTCGGGCTGTGCGCACGGAAGTGGTTTGTTTTTCCCGATGGACTGTCTCGGGACCTTTCGTACCCTGTCGCCGAGCAAAGGTGGGGTGTCTCGAGTGGTCTTGCCAAGCCATCTATGCACTGCTGCAAGGCGTGGACCTTCTTCTCAGCCTCGCCGACCATTTCCTTCACGGTGGCTGTCCGTTGTGTGACAACGCTGTTTTGCACGATTTAGTGTGCCTTGAAATTAATGTCTGTGTAATTAAATATTACGAGAAGAAAGAGCCAATTTTGATTTCATGGGAAGGCAAGCATAAGTGGGCTTTGCTAAGAGTCAATCGTGGATATAAGATATGGAGACGAGGTGGCCACGGCTGTCATAAGACGAGGCTGATTGGAGATTATTGGGAAATCGCCCAATAATCTCCATAGGGAAATTATAATCTATTATAATGGGAGATTCACATTCATAATCTCCCAATAATCTCTACTGGGAGATTATTGAAGATTATGGCATGCTGCTGTTCTAGTGACTAATTTGGCGCTCATAGGCCTGTTCCCGAAAAATGTGTCAGAACGGGCAATTCATGCCCATTTCTTGTGGTTTATTCTCACAATTCCCTACCTATAGTGTATGCTTTCTTTAGTTTTTTTTTTGGTGCATCTACTTCTGTTAATTGATTCTTCATTATTTTTTTGTGATGCTGTGCTCTCATTTGCGAGAAACGTTTTTATTTGTGTAAATGTTCAAAATGAAGTCTAGTTCTTCGAGTTGCTCGTTTTATTGATTATGCTGCAATATTATATTTCAAATATTTTACCACAGTCTGTCGAACGGTACACGTAGAGGGCGCTAGGCTTCGTGAAGCTACTTTCACGCGTTTTTACCTGTCACGCGCTTTCTCCTTGAGAGAATAAACAAAAGATTGGCTTGATTTGACTTGAAAATTTTCCTTAGAGTGGACATAATCTAGCCGGTGATTATTATAATCTTGATTACGTTATACTGATGAATATGATGAACTATTTGGCCTCTAATGCCTTTCTTGTCTCCTTTCTTGCACCACGGCATAAACGTTGTTCACTTCTTCGCGGAAATTTCGGGGGGGGGGGGGGGGGGGGCAGCGACCCGAAAGATTCAGATTAATTCCTAACCGCGGAGCCTACTTTCGAGGGTGGCGAAACGCGAAGGCGCCCATCTGTTGTGCGGTGTCCGTGCACGTCAAATCAGCCCAGGTGGTCCAAATTATCCCGACCTTTTAACTATACGGCGTCCCTCATAACCTGTGTCGCTTTTGGGCGCTACACCCCACAAACCCCACAAACCAGCCAAACCATCAGCTCCTTGCTAACAATAGCAGCTCACCGGAAGCCTGAATGCAAATTATTCCTGTGTAGTTTTTGTTTCGCTTTATTGTAGAGGTGATCCGCTAAAAGGTGCACTCAACCACTGTACTTCCGCAAGAGCCCAGAACTGCAACGCTGCTCCGGACTTCGCCTTAGCTGAGTAGCTGAGTTCAGTCTGCATGACCTTATGGCTCTCGCAGATAGCGCTGATAAATGATCTGCACTGAGATCAAGTGAAACACTGACTTCATTAAAACTAGAACGATATATCGGCGCCTCTTTTCCTCCTCCTCCGGTCCGAAGTGACACCGGTGGCTATCCAGTAGTCCCTCCCCTATTTACGCATACTGCCCACATGACTCAAGCAGGTCTGAATCACAAGGCGGCATATGGCCGTTTATTATTCACCAGCGTCCTAGATGTACAGGCCGGTTGTGTGTGTAACACTCTCTTGAAACGGTAACTAATGGGATATAAGGGCCTAGGCTCATCTCAAAAACAACAAATTTACTCCGTTAGGTAACAGCACCATTGTTTGCATTGTTGTGGTTGTTCAGTCGTGCATACGTGTCCCCTTCGCGACCTCACGGGCCGAAAACATGCCAGGCTACTCTATCTTCCGGCCTCACTCGAAGCTCGCTCAGGCTCACGTTCGTTGCTTCCATGACAAACTCACTCAACCGGTACATGCCTTCTCCATCTCCCCTTACCTGGCAGCTTATTCGCGCTAGCATCACAGCTATCGGCCGCGTTTCGTTCCACAAAACGAGTCACACCTTCACTAGCTCCTACGGAAATTGCGTCCATGCACGTGGTTAGAAATTCAGCCGAAGGCAACAAATGCGGCCCGCCCTGCATATGCGGCGTGCCGCCCAACTCATCCATTCTACTCCCCAAACGAAATCATAAACCATGCACGCAGCGACCTCTGGCGGGTCAGAACCCAGTCACACACACGGGGCAGCTGCGATCCGACGCTGCTGCCGAAGCACGGCTGCGCGTTCCCCTCGGTCGCCTTTCAACTAATTGTGCCGGAGTCTATCGAGTTTCTTCTCGGCAAGTGAATACCGGGGGGGGGGGGGGGTCCTTGCCACGCGGCTTCCAATTCCCGCGGCTGCTACAGGTTTGCTCTTTCTCCGCGGGAGCACCCACTTCGTTCGGGGGCTCACAGGAAAAAGAGCCCGCGTTCTCTCTGCCGTGCTGCACCTTCTGCCCAGCCCTAAACACCTTAGCCCCTTACGCGTATAAGCGTACAAACGAACAGGCGCACACACTAACGTCTTCCCCTTCTTACGTACGCAGTATATACGCCCTTCTATTTGCAGCCTTTCACGGGGGGCTTCTCTTCGCTGGTTTCTCCGAGGAACACGACCTCTATAAACTACCTCTGCGCAGCTCGGGGCCCCTCAATACATTTACCTCGTTCCCTTATACCCCGAGCTGTGTTCCAATTAAGGAGGGCCCAGCCTTTCTCCGTTTTCGCCCCGCAAGGGCTCTTCTTCCCGCACCACCTTTCCCTTTTTCTTTTCTCGCCCGAATCTCCTCTCTTTTCCTTTCTCTTCCTTTCGTTCCCTTTCCCTTTTTTTCCTTTGATTCGTCCTGCAGCGGCCGCAGCTCGGCTCCCAAGGCGGGAAGATGAGCGCCGGACACCCTCTCCCTCTTTCTTCAAGCATCACTATCTCTCTCTCTCTCTAGCAGTCCTAATAAAGAAAACAGAGAGAGAGGGAACAAAGCAAAATTAAAAACGGAGCACCGCAAGAAAGGTAATACGGTCAGAAACGCCAGACAAGCACCCAAAATCGTTTATCCAATCTGAGATCACTTCCCTTCACCGTCTGTCTTGCCCCTTGCGTCTGTACATCCAGGAGGGGCCTCTTCAGAATCTCCTTTTCTCCTTTTTTTCCTTCTTTCTCGTCTTCATTTCAGGGTCTGTACCTTGTTTCCGGCGCTCTTGTTTTCTTTGTTTAGGCGTTTCTCTGGTACACACTGAGCATCTATAGCAGGCCCTGCGTGTGTGCGTGTGTCTCCCATACAGCTATGCTGGTCGCGAACCTCTTCCTGCTCCCCGCATGCACCCACGCATTTTCATTTTCTCTCCCCAAGACTCCTCAGCAGGCAGTGTACCTCCCTTCGCTCCTTGTACCGATGGCGGCTTTGTTTCTGCTTCGTTTAATTCGACCTTCTGTCCTCGATAATCATCTCAGGTGCAGCCCACGTCGTCTCCGCATTTGCCTCTCTCTATAGTACCATGGCCCTCCTTCAGTGCGTAAGCTTTCGCGTGTGCTATGCTTTTACGTATACGTTGCTTTCTATTAGTGTGTGTGCGTGCAGTCATGCTCGTGCGTGTGCGTGCGTGCGTGCGTGCGTGCGTGCGCGTGTGTACTTGTGTGTTAACCTCATCTACGGGCTTTCTGCAGCTCCCACTCTAAATACCCTCTCTCCACGCCGCTAATGTACCCCCTTTGACAAAAGTAGCCGAGCGGCAGGTTTTTCTTCTGAACGTTATAACGGAGCCTTTACGGCACCCCTAAAAACCGAGGGTGTCACAACGTGAGAACAAGGGTTCTCCTTACTTTACACAGATTCAGAGCTTAAGGGCTGCCGTAAGTGCTTCGATAGGCGGCTAAGAAACAAACCACTGTTGCCCGGTTAGTTTCGCAAAGACGGTATACTGCTCTGTATTTCAGAACTACATGCAGGCTGTCATGTATTGTGAACTCCATTTTTAAGCAGATGCTGTGAGAGTGCGCAGTCATAAAAAGTGAAACTTTAAGAGCTCCTCAAGGCATATGTATACTTCTGCCACGGAGACATTTCCCATTCATGTAAAGAACTAAAGCGTTCACAATCACCGGCCTCAGTTGAAACAAAGAAGAAAAGTCATGCCCCTAAACTGAGAAAATTACGTGATGCATGTTGGCAGGGACTGCATATGTGAATGCAAACTCGAAAACGAAAATACCGCCTTTCGTGCCACCACAACATCACCTCTTTCCTTTCATGGGAGCTTATTTCTTAACTGCGTTTTTCATTTTCTAGATATTCATGTTATCTGCTTGCGCCTGTAGCGGTCTTTCATTCCGTAAATATTCGGGCAACAATTCTTCAACGTCCAATCCAGCCGCATCCCATGTTTTTCCCTTGTGGGAAAAATACCGCGCGCCTCGTCTCTAACCTTGTGTAATTTCGATTTTTTGTCCTTGCGATGAAGGGATTACATCTGATGGGAGAACTTCTTTGTTTCCACGTGCGCCATCTCCTCACGCCCCCCCCCCCCCCCCCCCCCCCACCTCGTCCCTTCTTTCCAGAGCTCCCAATTTTACTCGCGGTGCCTTCGTATCTAGTATACAGTTCATTGAAGAGTCCTCACACTTAGCGTGTACTTACTTTGGTTTCCTGTCTTTCGTTTCCTGCACTTCGCGCCTGCGCGCCTTCGTTGCCGCACCATTGTAATCAGTTTGAAGCTAGACGAGAACGAAAGCAGTGAAAGAAGAAATAAGATCTCAATCCGAAGAGATTAGTTCGGTCTTCGCGTGGAGGGCGACCTGGAGAATTTTATGCGGCCTACCGCTTCCCTGGGGAATGAGTGAAAATGATTGAAGTGAGAAGAAACAGAGTCGATAGAACGAGCAGGAAAAAGAGGAAAGAAAGAACACAGAGAGTGAGGTAGGCAAATTATAAAGTGGTTATACAGAGAGGGCCAGGAGGAAAACGAATGAAGTGGTCTTTCAGAAAGAACGATCTTTTCTAACCGCGCTCTCCTGGTATAAAGGAAACGCATAGGCTGCAAAGTGTCACTGTGCGAGCCACTGCATCATAGAAGGGGGGGGGGGATAATCCCTCGACATTGAAGCGGTAGGTAAGCTGAAATGAAAGTTTTGCACGAGTGCTTACGAGGCCGGGGGCTGATTTAACTTGGGCTTAGACGCCTGTCGCGAACAGGAGTTCACTGAGGGCACTTTTTTCAATCATTGACAGACATTTTGTTACTTTTTATATATACGGACATACCATAAGCTTTCCTCGTGTATGCGTGTGCTTTGTGAAGAATACAGTGGTTCCTTTGCAAGTAATATGTATTCATTGCATCGTCAAAGGCCAGAACCTGTCTCAGCTACTTTATCTACGTAGTAACTGCAACGAATGGCATATATACGTGGGTAACAAAACATATTCAGGCCGAAAACTCGTGCGAATTGCTGAAATTGTCCATCGCTACATTAAAAAAAAAAAAAACTTTTTTTTCGAGCATATCGACTGCTGCAGTCGATTTTAAATAGCTCTCGCCGAATTTGCCACTAAGCTACGTTTTCCGCAGCATCCTTTGATGACCCTGCATTTCGCAATCTTAAACAGCTTGAAGCAAAAAAAAAAGCAGGAATAAGCATACGTATACGAAGCGATCACGGCACAAAACTTCCGAGTGAGGAGTAACGTGATGGTAGTCCAAAGCCCTCATTTCGTCTCGACAATCAGTAAGAGAATGACACAGTTATGCCGGCTGAAGACTGGAGCATGCAATCCAGATGGCTATGTTCTGCTCACAATGTGTAACATCGCACTCCAAAACAATTCGCCCTTTCTTGCGACTCGTATAGTATAGGTTCGCTTCTAGAAGGAGTGTGAGAAGTGAGACTAACCGCATAGCATACGCTTCTTGATATCTAACGGCATCATTTAACACGTAGCGTTACACTTCAAATAAATGACTCCCTTCTCGCAACCCTTATCAGGACTATCATATGCTCTCGTAGATAACGACCCAAGGGAACAACAGAACCAAATACACGACGAACTAAGAACGTACCGACGGGCAGGTGTGACAGTCAACTTGATCCATTATTGACGACACTTACGCAACCCTCGCTCCCAGGGACGCTTGCACATACGCTCCGCTGAAATTGCGTCCATCAATACCAACAGCAAACTTACCTTACCTTGAAGCGCAAACATGCGTCCCTTCCCGGATGGACTTAAAAGAGGAGCTTGGCTAACCCCCGTCTCGTTGCATGGCTGAGACCGTGGGTGACAGCTGGGGAGTCACAATGTTATCTAGAAACGCGAAACGTGCGCAAGACAAGTTTCTATTTTGTTCGCCAGGAGACAAATGGCATGTCTTAATTGGCGCTTGGTAAAGTGACTGTTGTCGGGTTTGATGGGTGCTTTTTGCTGAGGATAAGGAAGCCTGCCACGCGCAGGTATCGTCAGATTGAAATGTGGAAAGAAGGGGTGGCGGGGAAAGGGGGGTGATAGTTTCGTCGTCAATAAAAAAAAAATGTAGTCGGAGTCGGTACTGTAGCCGTGCAGTACTAGAACATCCTGTCTTTTCTTCACTTGTCGATATTTTTGAGTTGCTGCTTTCGTGGGATAATTCCCACAATACTTTGCAGCAAAAGACTCGGATAATGCACAGTGATTACACAGAGAAGCAAGCGCATTTTTAACGCTTCAATCGGTTGAGACGCCCAGCGATCACAGCACAACTTCGTGCAAAGAAGAAAGTCAATCCACTGTCACAAACGAGGTCACCGATTCCTTTCCCAAAACGCGCAAACACTAAAACCGATTTTGCAACAAAGTTCTCAGTAGACACCCGTTAAGATTAAGAATCGTCACTCGGTAACTAATCTTCTCCAGGGCGGAAACTTCGCGAGAAGCTGTTGAATATTTACCACTCAATCGCCGGCAACTGCGGGCTTGAGAAGAGCGCGCGCAGCTTGCGTATACGATTAGAAACGATCATCACGTTTTCAACCTTTCTCCGCTTGCTCCGTGCTCAGTTGTGCTGAGTCGGAGAAATACACCAACTCGCGAGAGAGCGCATTTAATCTTCTCGCGGCGAGGCACGGCGGGAGGGTGGGGAGTTAGAAACACGCGCTTGTTGCTGCCAGCTCGTCTTCAATTATTGAAGCTGATTTAGGCCGGCCTCGAATTCGCAGTCACGTTTCGCGCATCGTAGCGAGGTAAACCTATCGCGGGAGGTCGTGTGCGCCCTGTTTCGCTTTGTGCACGCCCCTGGGGGCTTCTTGAGTACTTATGCATGCATACACCGAGTCCAAACAACGCCCCGGGCCCAGTTTGAACCTTTCCTTTTCTTCGGTATACGCCAGCTGGACCGTGCTACGGAGTGTATGAGGAATTCTGAGCGAGCGAGCTGATTGTGTGTGATCCAAAGTTCTGGCTCCAAAGATCCAAAGTTCTGATCCAAAGATCCAAAGTTCTGGCTCGGTGAGTTTGTAGTATATGGTCTGCCCTGTTTCTTCCCGTAGGCAAACATCTCCACGTATAGCGCCCGTGTGCGTCGACGGTACACTTGAGACGTGTTACTGCGGGGCTTCAAGAAATGACAGAGAGGAAATCTGGAGAAGCTACGCAGGCATGGGCGCCTTAATTATATCCGGCGCCGCGGCGCGCTGGATATTTTTTTTTGAAACCCTAATATTTGGGATGAGGATGTATGCGAGAGCACAAATCGAACTAATCCATTTCCTAGAATCTTTTAGAGCTATATAGTTAAAATGGTCACGAATAACGACTTCCGGATATACTTATGTGTGAGCGCATTCGGAATGGATTATTATATGGCTCTCGCGTAAACCGATCGGCGGTGATTATTGGCGGCTGTCCTATTCAATTCTTGCAAGACGACACCTGGTGTCCCACCTCCGTCTTTTTTTTCCCCTCATCTCAGCTCCTGATACAGCGGTGGTGCGGGAAAGGCCTTCCAATTATTGGTCTCATCTTACTATCGTATTGCGGCGTCACTTGTATGCATGCACTGGGTGGCACATGCGCCAAGAATCATAAACAGCCATTCAACAGGGATTGCTGCAATGACGCTGAGCCATGTAACACAGCAGCTAGGCCTAGTTCTCTCTTATATATATATATATATATATATATTGTATTCTGTAGGGGTTCCAATGCGCCAGTTTACAAGTGTAAGTACAGTATTACGACAAACGCGACTGTTTGTTTTAAAGGTTTATTGTGCCAACAGTTTCGGGAATGGTATTCCCTTCCCGAAACTGTTGGCACAATAAACCTTTAAAACGAACAGTCGCGTTTGTCACACACACACACACACACACACACACACACACACACACACACACACACACACACACACACACACACACACACACACACACACACACACACACACACACACACACACACACACACACACACACACACACACACACACACACACACACACACACACACACACACACACACACACACACACACACACACACACACACACACACACACACACACACACACACACACACACACACACACACACACACACACACACACACACACACACACACACACACACACACACACACACACACACACACACACACACACACACACACACACACACACACACACACACACACACACACACACACACACACACACACACACACACACACACATATATATATATATATATATATATATATATATATATATATATATATATATATATATATATATAATAACCCGGCTTGGTAGATGCATTCGTGCCCTGCAACACCTTCAAAACAGCATAATAGACGACGACTTATTAGCAGCTTTTTGCTAGCGAGCCCCATGATGACAGTGTTAGTAGACCTGACTTGTCAATGCTTCCTGCCTCCCTCGCCTTTCAAGCAGCATCGCATCACAAAGCTTTTCATAATCTGCACAATTCGCCTTACCGGGAAGGGGTGGGGGGGCTTCAGAGGCCAAGTTGCTTTAAGCGGTTGCCCCCTCTCCATCTGCAGCTTTATCGCACAGCCCGTGACTGACCGCTGCTCACATGATCTGCCATTGTTTGCAGCTCTACCCAAACACCTCAACAGATAACCCGAAGGAACCGCACAGCTGCACATGCACAGATATGCAGCTTTCAAAGCGCGTCGATCGTTCCATAACAGCGTGTGCCAACTTCTGAGCAGCTTAGCTGATACGCGGCACACAAAAAAAAAAACAAAAAAAACTCGGTAGTTTGTTCAAGCTAACCCTATAGGTTTTGAGAAAGTGCACCGGCTGGCCCAAGCGCTACAAATGTATGTGTAAAGGGCACATGAGGCGATTTTCTTCTCAGTTTCGCCCAGTTTCATCATATATAGGCACATGAGAAGAATAATTTTCTGTATAATTCTTACAATGCACTAACTCCACCATCTTCACTTCACTTCGCTTTAATACCCTAAAGGCACCTCGTTAGAGGGTGTTACATAAGGGGTGGGGCACGCAGAAAGTAGAGATAATTTTCAAGCAAGTTATACAAAGAGAAGATTTTCACTGTGCAAGTACATGTTAAATTCGTTCTAGGAACACAGATCGACAGGTGATAGTAGCAATCTCTCGGAGACGGCCGTTCCAGTAGGGGGGAAGAATGACAAAGATAATGCAGTTGTGCGGGCGCGAAGTCACGATACTTTCAGGTGATGGTCGGTGCGAAGGGAGATGCGTGGTGGGGCAGCGCAGATGTAGGGTTCCTAACGTAGCTAAGAACAAAAGAACTCATGAAGCAAACATAAACTAGGAACTCCCAAGCTGATTCATTCATTTATTTTTAGCTTTTAAAACACTTCGTATACATGTTCTCAAAAGCATATGCCGCGCTACTGCTGGGCCTGTAGGAGTCGAAAAGTTTGTCACCAAATGCGTTTCCTACGGTCTGGGCTCAAAGGAAAGGCCAGTGTGTCGTATATTGCCACAAAGCTCTGTTATATCGCTCGAGCTTTGTAAGAAAGCGTGTGTAGTTAGTACCGCGTAAGCAGTGCTAGTGTCACAGTGCGAAAATGATGGCGTCTGTCTGTAGCCTCGCAGAGTAAAGCCTCCACCTTCCAGAAGCACCTGCCACCAGTCACCTCCTCACTGCATCCCCCTAGTTGAGGGTGAGGAGGTTGCCCATCCGCCCACCTTCGCTTTTGATCCCCAACTCACCCGCTATCACCTTCACCTTCCAGACATGCTACCCACAAGCGAACAACCTACCTCGCTCTCCGCACTCTAAACTGAAAAGAGCAAAAAGGGGAGTAAATTGTCCTCTAGTGAAGTCCCTTTTATAAAAAGGGAATGCGCTAGAAAGCAGATTACTCCATTTTACTCCCATATAGGCGTATTCGTGTTTAGAGTGCACAAAGCTCGCCAGTTAATACCACGCAGCAGCGGAACGAAAAAAATGCAGGCGAAAACGAATTTAAGGACTATTGGGAAAGTAAGCTGCCCCCCAGAAGCATCACCTACCGGCCACCTTCCCACCCCACCCATAGGCACCTTCCACTTCACGCCACCTCCACATTCCAGACGTGCCACCGGCCACCCACCTCCGCCTACCTTCAGCCTCAGAAAAATTATGTAAAAGCGTCAAAGTAAAACCGTCAAAGAAATTAATCATCAAGGGTAGATCCAATTCCTTTCACGGAATTGTCGTATCAGATGTCCGATCGCCCCGTAATTTTTGTTCTTTGAATATTTCATCACGAAACACTGTGTTATCAAGACCTTTTTTTTATTTCAGCAGAACACATTACGTTTCGAATGCGCGAAAGGAAAAAAAAATGCGTTCATAATTAACGCCTGAACTGCGGCACTGAGCTGGGAGGCGAAAACCTGCACACGGACCAAAGTATTCTGGACACCAATGATGCAAGAGACCGTGCTCCAGCAGGCACTGTCCCGTTCCTTTTGTCTTCCCGCATCGTACAGCTAGAAACCGACGTTTTCATTCATGCAAAAATTTATTGGAATCCAAGCTGAAGTGAAAAATAAAAAAAACGAACCGCGCACAACGAAAGCAGGTAAGAAGCAAAGGCAAAGGCGGATAAAGCGGTCTGTCTCGGTGCCAGCGGTCCCTTCAACACAAAAGGAGGAGAGGGGAGTGGGGCGAGGGGAAGCGCATGCAGTTTGCGAAGCAGCAGCAGGGCGCCCTGTGTCGGGGGTGCTTTGAGCGCCGCGTAGCGTCCCAAAGGTGCGTTCGGGGCCGAAACAAAAGGTACAATGGGGCTGAAAAGAAGATCCTCCGCAGGAACGGTCGCGTCGATGAACGAGCAGAAGAAAGGCAGGGACGGCCAGCGCCGTACAGAGGGAGAACGTCCGCATCCGAGCAGGAAATGTCACCGCGCTTTGCGATGGGGAAAGAGGATAAAAAAAAAGAAGTAAGGTAGAGGGAGGAACGCCAGGTTATCGGCGGGACAATTGTGCCCGAGTTTGTGCGTTCGTGTGCGCGAGCTCAAGGGATCGAGCCAGGACGCAGAAGGGAAGATGGGGGAAGCTGGAGGAAACAGGGAAGAAGAGAGAAAGAGAGAGAGAGAGAGAGAAAAAAAAAGAAAGAGGGCCGGGCACGTTGCTTTGCGCGACGATTCTCTCTCTCTGCTGCGCTTTCTCTAACGGTTATTCCGAAGGGCGTGTAATTGTTCCTAATGACGATCCTGGGAACCGTCAAGGGAGGTCCCGGGCAAAGGAGAACGAACGACACACGAGGAAGGAAAAAAAAAGTGGGGGGACAGAAAATGGCCGCACTGGCAAGGTAACGCGGGAGGAAATAAATAAGGGAGCGAAGGGAGGAAACAAAGGGAATAAGACGTCCGTGGATGAGAAGGAAGGGAGAGGAAACGGGAGACAGCCTCCGGGACGGCGGGGAAAGAATGGTCGAAAGGGTGAACGAGGCAATGGGGTCTAATGGAAGTGGACAGCATTTGTCTCTCGGCATTGTTGGCCCGGTCTGGAGCAGGTGCGCGCTGCCGCTGTGCCGTCTCCGCTTCCGCCCTGAGCGCTTGCACGAGCGGTGGTCGGAGGAGGTGGAGTATGAGGGAATGAGGGGAAGAGCAGACCTCCAGCAACGTCACGTGATTGAGACGGGGCATTTCTTTTTTTTTTTTTTCCTACCAGAAGATTTGTGTCTCTGAGGTGTAGTGCTTCCCGCTGGCCGGTTCTTTTTCGCGTTCCCATTACGGGTGTTAGCGACAAGTCTTCTTCGTCTATAACATGTTCCGGTTAGTTAACCTCCGAGCTTCAGTAAACCACTGGTGCGCAATTTATTTAGCAGCACTGCAGGCCGGATATATTCCAAGCAGTAAAGCACAAGCTGTAATGTAGCACAGCATGCCTGTTCAGCATACGCAACAGACGCTAGCTGCTCTGGCCTCTGTTTGTTGTTCGAAGCGCATTAACGAGACTTAATTACTTGGCTCAAAAATGGGAGTGTGTCTGCTCCACTATTGATTCAGTTCTATTCAAGTCAGATTTCGCCGCAATACACCGTAAGATAAATTACAGACAGCCTCGGTAGCAACGGCCAAGGCCGTGCACTCGCAGTTTTATTTTACTTTTCGCTGTTTTTTGTTTAGCTCCAGTCAACAGACGAAATCTTCTTCTAGGGTTATGACAAAAACTGTTGTTTGTCGTGTAAACAGCGACCATAAAAGGAGCTCTACCGCGTTATATTCGTCAATGCCGCCGCTATATACATACCACTTGCCTTGCCTCCGCACGGCGCTTCTTCCCGAACTGCCGCTGACTATACAGACTGCGAAGCTGACTACCCGGAGACTTGGAATTTACTCCATTAGACTCAAAGGATTCACAGTCAAACTGAACCATTCGTGAGACGCCGAATGCGCGAAGTAAAATACGTCAAAATGTTCAGCATCACTGAGATCCAAATAGCAGTTATCGAAATGTTACTTAAATGTAACCTCGACTACCAAAAAAAAAAATCCTAGGCAACTCCGAAGAGCTTCAGCTTATGATGCCTCATCGGAGTAACCTAACAACTGTCTACATCTTACTTTAACGCAATGCAAGAAAATAGAGGTAAATGGGTTGAACTTGGAGGCGTTATTCATGAGGTCATCATGAGTGTATTCATTGCAGCCCCTTGTTTCCTTTGTTTTGTCTTTTTTTTTCAAAACCTATGATAAGAGATGGTAGAGCGCACAGGAGATGCTGGCTGGTCCGATTTTTGTTCAGGGTGTAGGCATCGCATCGAGAGCTCTTCCACTGCATTCAGGGCGAAGGAAAATCTGCCCAACTTGAAACTAGGTGCACAACTCCACGGTGTTGACTGGAACACACAGGAGCGCTGCCAAGACTACCCCCGAGTTCGGGAGGGCTACAAACATTGGTCGCTCGCGCAAGACTCCCATGTTCTAGTGAATACATTGGATACTTTTATAGTGATTAAGTCCCGCTGAACACGCGTTCTTTGCACGCGCGGCAAACAACAGCCTCGTCGCAGATAGTGTGGTACACGTAAAAGGGAATCAGTGCTCCCAGTACTAACCCATCGTGCTTAGGGAACTTGTAACGGGGCCAGTTGGGGCATCGTTGGTTACGAAAAAACTGACCAGCGGACAGAGGACGTACAGAGATAAAAGAATTTGGAGATAACGAGAGCTTGTCCTATAAGTCCTTCCATCCCAGTACAGACTCATGCTATTCGGAGGAGGTTATCGCGATCTTTCCAGCCAAAAAGGACCAATAAATTTTTCCTGGCATGAAGATCGCCCAGTCTGGAATAGAAATGACGGTGAAGGAAAGGGCAACCTTCCGGCCAACTAAGCTCGCTATTCCTTTAATCTTGCGAAAATAAACCGCATTAGAGCACTTCAGTCCGAATAGGTTAAGCCTACAGTGACCACCTTCAAATCGCGTTAGACTGCACGTCCTGTTCGCTGAAGCCACCTTTTGACTACGAAAATCACGTGTCGCGCGATGCCTGGCAGCACTGTAAAATCTCGTTCACAGCTAAGCAAAAAAGCAAGAAGAAACGAGGAATAGAGATTTCAGTGACGGCATAGAGAAGGACGAAGAAGATGCAGACCGCGAGGTGAGGTCGAAAAAGGGGGGTCCCCCTGGGGGACGTCGTCTCTCCCCCTTCCCCGCCGCGGTGGCGGAGAAGCGACGAGAGGGCCCTTCCGGCTCAGGGCGCCGACATCCATCACCATCAGCCGCAGCGCGGGACTGCTGTGCCGGCCATGGCCGCTGACCGCAATGCTGGACACATAAACTCACTCAGAGCCAGCCAAGCAGCAACCCCCCTGGTCCATAAACTCGTTCATCTTGGGCCCGAGGCCCCCTCTTCCAGAACCGCGACCATCTTCGGGCCTTTTCCTTCGCTCTTGCTGCCTCTTCTCTGCGCATTTCATCGCCTCCCTCCTCTCTCCTTCCTTCTCCCCCCTTTCTAACGGGCTCGCATTCTTTCTCTCTCTCTCTCTCTGGTTCCCACTACCCTATCTCTTCCAGATATATACTTTCGCGACGAACGCCAGGCGGCGACATATTTCCTCGACCGGCGCCGACTTCTCTCCCTCATTTCCCCCCTTTTTTCTTCTTCGCCCGCGTCCCTCGCAGTATTCTTCTTTCTCTCCCCTAGACGCTTCATGCGTTCGCTTTTGATGCGCTTGCTTCGTGGGCGCGCGCTGTCCAACCCCGGCGGCGGCTAGCGTCGGCACAGCAGCTCGGGACTCTGCGCGTCGAGTTCGGCTGCCACGTGCGAGCGCCGATGCTGCTGCACCCGCACCTACCGTGGAGTGTGCAGCGCAACCGAGGTTCGCCGTGCAGCTGAGCGTGTCCAAAATGACATACGGGATCCTGCGAGGGATCGCGTAGTTAGATAAGGACCCGTAGAGCTGCCTCGTGTCCTTGGTTGTCCCTTCATTCAGCATGTAGTTAGTTCCAGGTCAGAATAATCGCAGTTTCGGACGGCCATAAAGTGCGGTGTGGCACTGACCTATGTATGCATCATTATAGAAGTAATAGCAACAGGTCTGCGACGTTTTTCCTTTATTTTTCAGTTTTTCTTTCCTTGTACAAGGCCGAAAGAAAAGTTTAAGCGACGAAACACGTATGCGAGTAGGTCCTCATAATATAGGTGAATAAATTTACTGAGCGCATTACGAAACTTTATTAAGGAAGAATATCACAGTACTATCTCATAAATGTTCCATTCATGCATTTGAAGATCACTCAGTACAGAGTCAGATCGTATACAGTAGCCTATAATACGCACAATAAAGGTAATGGTAGCAAGAGAAACGCTATATCTACAATGTAGAGGTATACGCATAGCAGTAAGGCAGGTATAATGATGACGATGATGATAATAAGCCTGACCACGCCCACTGCAAGACAAAGGCCTGTCCCATATCATCATCATCGTCGTCGTCATCATCACCATCATCCGGACTACACCCACTGCAGGGCAAAGACCTTTCCCATGTCTCTCCATTTAACCCTGTCCTTTGCCAGCTGCGCCCATCCTATGCCTGCAAACTTCTTAATCTCATCTGCCCACCTAACCTTCTGCCGCCCCCTGCTACGCTTACTTTCTCTAGGAATCCACTCCGTTACCCTTAAGTACCAGCGGTTATCTTGCCTTCGCTTTACATGCCCTGCCCAAGCCCCATTTCTTCTTCTTGATTTCGACTACGATGTCATTAACCCGCGTTTGTTCCCTCACCCACTCTGCCCGCTTGCGGTCTCTTAACGTTACACCTATCATTTTTCTTTCCATGGCTCGCTGCATTGTCCTTAACTTAAGCTGAACCCATTTCGTTATACTCCACGTTTCCGCCCCGTATGCGAGTACCGGTAAGATAAAGCTGTTGTACATTCTCTTGAGGGATATATCCCACATCTCTCCAATCAACCCTGGCCTGTGCCAGCTGCGGCCACCTTACCCCCACAGACTTCTTAATCTCATCCGCCCACCTAACTCGATTACCGTACTCTCGTTATTTATTTATTTATTTATTTATTTATTTATTTATTTATTTATTTATTTATTTATTTGTTCCTGAAAGGTTCACGAGGGAAATTGCATGAGGGGTGGGCTGAGAAGACAATTAGCATGAATACAGATGATGTTCGAGGGCGGTTTTGAACTTGCTGTAGTCGATGATGGTTGCCACTTCGGATGGAAGGTCATTCCAGTCTCGGGCTGTTTTCAGGAAAGAAGTCTGGTGATATGTTTCGGTGCGGGCTTTCACAGGGTAGACGGCGTTATGGTGACAATTACGGGAAATACGATGAGCGCGTGCGATAGGAATAACGTCTTGATAAAAAGTATGGAAAAATTTATGATATAAGGAAAGACGGGCGATTTTGCGACGACAGGCCAATGTGGGGAGATTAAGGTGAAATTTTAGTGCGGAAACGCTTGCAACGAATCGCTAGCAGGAGGTATGATCCACTATTGATAACAACGAGTTATTCAAAGTGATACACATGGCCACAAAGTTAATACGAACAACAATACCAAACACATTCACTCTCGTGATTTCACGGGACACTGATGACTCCTGTGTCCATAGGCGCCGACTGTGGGGGGCTGGAGAGCTACAGCCCCTTTCCAAAAAAAAAATGGTGGTGGTTTAGCTCTGATTAAACCTGGAGTGGCGCGATAGCTACAGCTGGCCGAGTGGAACTTGGTCACGTGATCAACCACGTGACGAACCACGGGATAAGCCACGGCGCCGCGCCACCGGCAGCTGCCCCGCGCCACGTGACCAACCACGTGACAGCGTAACGGCGCAGCCACAGGGTGGCACGCCGCCACCCTGTGGCTGTTGTAAAAATAGTATAGCCTTGATGTAAAAGTTGTAAACCTTGTTGTAAAAGTTGTAAAAGAAGCACAGCCTTGAGCTAAGCCTTAAACTGCCACGGGTACATAGATTTGTCTCCCAGCAACAAAGGAGAAGGATGACAACACTTAAAAGAGTTTTTGATCCCGTTCACTACCAAGGGATCCGACTTGGCAACTTGTAGCTCTCGGAACGTCTCCTGTTCCAAGTCTCAATGCGGAATCAAATGAATGGATACTTGATAGGCGCAGTAAAACGGATTTGAGCTAGGTGGTAACAGGTTTTTCTTTGGTGTAAAGTCTTTTCTAAGACTTCGAACCAAAAACAAAAAAAGCCAACTCAATGAGCTTCGAAATGCTTAAATTTGATGTTCAATATTTCGAACGACATTACCGATGAAAAAAAATTTAAAAATAGGCTTACCTTCGATATTGACGGTCTTCAATTTGTTAATTATAATCTTGCCCCCTAAAATCAACAATAAAAAGGCTGATTACTCTTAGACAATTATTAATCTAATTACTGAGCTCAGTCATGTGCATAACGTCCGCTTTGCTGTACGATCCACCTGCACAAGCCGCAACGACGTATCTCTGACAGTTTTTAGAGGGGTATACAGACACAGTTTCTCGATGCCTGTTTTTATGCCTTGAAAGAGGCCTCGGGAATATAGTATTGATAAAAATGAGCCCAAAGCGCCAGTGCGCAGCCTTAATAATCAATTAAAAACGATTTTGTACCGGCGTTTTCGATCTCGGTTGGCGACAGCGCTGGGGTGCACCTCGTCGTCACGGTCGACTGGTCAACCGGGACTATTACATTCCTGATGACGTCAGCGTCGCTGGCGAGAACAGGTTGTTCCTGCGAACAACCACTAAGTTTCGTGACGTCATAATAAATGGAGCAAGTGCACCTTGACGTCACTGGATGCGAGTAGAAATGCCGAGCGGCTCCTATAGGATTACATTCAAAACCCTATCAAATTATGTTCCCCGCAACGTTTACGACTGCAACTTGCTCGAAAGCACAGAACAGATCATGTCTTTTGTTTGCGTTCGAAATTTTGTTAGAAGTAAAAATCTATACGCTTTAAATAAAAAAAACACTATGTATAAAAAGCTGATACAAGTATCAGGTTCAAAGCTGCTCCACTAGACAGATCAGTCTCTTCAACTTCATCGGAATTAGTTTCCTTGTCCCCTGCACCTTGTTTCACCTGTCCCACAGCGCCGCAGCGTCCCGGTCACTCAAAGGCACACTCAGGTACAGAAAGAACAAATGTAATGTTAACAGTGCGAATACCACTCAAATCCGCAAGCTCAGTTCCAGAGCCCATTCTCTGAAACGTATACCGGAGCATAGAATTCACTCTCCGACAATGCACGGTTATAAGATCCCTCGCTCTGCGCGACGATGTTTTTTTTTTTTAAAGACTGACACTGAAAAAAAAAAAACAGACAGAACACAAAACGGTGCAACTTCCCATTGCAACTTGACTCCCTTTCCCCGATATTTCTCTTTAGACTTCAAGATTTGACTCTCCCGGTTGCGATGAAAAAAATAGACTGAACCCGAATTCTACCTCTCGCTTTACGATAGCATAGTTGGCTCCCAAGAAAAAAAGACTTTGTAAAAAGACGCACGAGCGATATAAATCTCGGAGATGTTTTCTGTCTCCCTAGCGGTGTTGTCCGTTACGAAGTGCGCTGAGGGGCGAGTTAGGAGAGCGCGGTGTGTACGTATAGATTGTTGTTTGGCGCTGAGCCGCCAAGGCGGGAAGTTGGCACAAGCTCGCCTTCCTTTCCTCTTACGCTCAGACTCCACACAAAAACACAGGCCCATCTTCCTCACTATCTCTGTCGTTCCTGTCGCCTTACAGTGGTGGCGATTTGAGAGCTGCGGAAAGACTATATCTTTCACTTGCCTCTGCTTCTGTTTTCTCCTAAGGGCTCACTTCTCGCGTTATACTCCTCTCTGCTGCCGAATGATGCAAGCACACAAAAATCACAGCGACGCTTGGGCGGCGCGGAAAAAACAGCAACAACAAAAGGAAAGTGCGAGAGCGGAGGGCGTTTGGGATACTAAAACAAAACCCGTGAAAAAAGAAAGAAATATAATGAAAGAAATGTTTGAGATCACGGGAAAGTCTCCGCGGAACGAATGTGCTAGGCTGCTAGCCAGGAAGAGAGAAACATCCCCGCCGCGGGAGTGGTTCTCAGCGTGCGGCTTTGGAGGTGACGGTCAAGCGTAGAGGACGCGGCGCATTTTCGCGACCTGCACACAATGCTCCAGCGCTTCCTCCGCCACCATCCTCTCCCCCAGAATCCACGCTCCACACTGTGCCAGTCCCACGGCCGTCTCCTCCCCAGAAACCTCTCCTTCCCTTTTTTTTCGTTGTTTTCCTTTCACCTTGACATCTTCCCCTTCAATCCTCAACTATGGGCTTCAAACAAGAACAAAATGCCCGGGTTCCTTTTCTGCTTTCCTCTATAGTACGATAGGCGTTAAGTTTTTTTTTTAATTTCTTCTTGCTTTTCATTCGGGCTTCCCTTTCGTTGGCGGTGCTTTCGCTCGGACCCCAGCGCTCGAGAGAGCGAGAGATATGTCCAGCTTGCGGAAGGTATCCGCTGCCGGCCGGCCAGCCGGCTTCGCCGGTCCCGACTCACAGACCAGCCGGATATTATACTTTGCGGTTGGGCGTCAAGAGCAGTCGCTGTTCGGCGCCTTCCCTTTTTTCCCCGCTGTCGTCTCCCTTCGCTTCCCCACAGCGTCCGTCCCGCACCACTTGTCTTTTGTGCGCCGCGCTTCGAAACTTGCTGGTCGACCGAGACTCGCCGCCTTAGTTCGTATATACGTCCGCTTGGCGACGCCATCCGCTTCGCTCGCTGTTCACCGATCCTTCTCCCCATCTTCCGAGGGGTTCTTGCACGCATCCTCTTTTTTCTCAACCCCGTCTATTCTTTTTTTCGCAGCGAGCGTTATCTTTTCGCCGGCAATTTGCTGGCATATTTATTTTCTTTTGCGACGTACAGATCGCAGTCGCTTCGAACGGGTCATTCCTTAGCGTTAATCTTGAGAAGCGAGTCTTAAATGTGACGCCAAACGAGAAGTGCGCAGAAAGCAAAGAAAAAAAAAGCAAGGTGTCCTTTCAGCCGCCCCTTCCGAAGTTGATATCTTGCACCTGAATGATTTCAAAGCAGCAGTCACTGGCATCCGGTGCGCCCTGAAGTTTTGCGAAGTTCTCTAAGAACTCACGATTCACGCAGCAACGTTAGATATAGAGGAAGTGTTCAACTTTTACTTGATTATTTGCTTTTAAATACTAGCGTTTCTTTTAGTTAGTGATGGTCCTCGCCACCATTCTGGATGTGAACGTTTCGTGACTTGATTTTTAGTGTTCTTGGAACCGAATAGTCTTCGTTGGTTTTGACGTTGTTTGTACGTTCTCACCAAGGTGTTAGAAGTTTGACAAGAACATATTAGAGAGTTTGGGGCTAAGCTCCGATAGTTAGCGAATCACAAAAGCAAAGTGGGCGCGTGCTCAAAAATACGGTTACAACGACAAAAGAAAAAGTTCGGAAGAGGATAGAGGAGCAAATGGACAGTCAGCAGAGTTCGAGAGACCTGAGGTGCGCAAATAAACACCACGGGGAAATAAGCTGCAATGAGTCGGTCATCGTTTAAAAAAAAAAGAGCAGTTTTTCTTCTTTTTTTCTAAGCCGTGAGAACAGCAACTAAGCGAACGTCATGTGACGGACACATTATTAGTTTACGTCTTGTTTTTGTCACCGCGAACGACACTGTCAACGTATCTCCTGTTCTCGCTTCGCACGTCCCATCCGACGAGGAAGAAATATCACAAGGTAGTAGTAGTAAGCGGTTTATTAAATAATAATAAAGAGGAAGGAAAAGATTTTTGCTAGCCCCGCGGCATCTGCCATCGATACTGAAGCAGCCGAGCTTTGGCAGAGGAAATAAAGGATAGCAGGCAGAATGGAGAAAAGAAATGAAAGAGGTGAGGGGACAGGAAGAGAGGTACGTGGAAATGCTTTCCCCACATGGTTTCCCCACATAGCAAGTTTCCACGCCTGTAATCCGGCGATATGTTCAGCTTCCACTTCCAAAAAGACTTTGACAAACGAAACGCCTGCCCACCCACGTTTTCCGGCGCTTTTCCTTTTGCTGCCATGGGACTTTCCTTCTCCAAAAAGGGAACGACGTCCTTAATGAGCTGAAAGTGTAGCTCTGCAGGCACAACGCTCACTTTTACGACCTCACCAGGTTACGACACGACCTGGAAGGACTCCTGCTGGACCCGTTGGCTGGACTTGCGCGGGTCCAAGGGAGACTGAGCGAGGCTATAGGGCCCGACACCGACTTTATGAAAGCAGGTTACCCAACACTCTTGCTGTGAGCTCGTTAAGCGAGAAACCGCAATGATGATGCACGGCAGACTAACCAAGTTCGCAGCGCCGTATAGTCTGGAATGCAACGGATCATGTGAGCTCGAAAGCTGATAACATAAGAACATTTGTTGTAGCAGCCACTCGGCGGGCAAAACCAAAGAGGATGCCATTTTTTCCTCCATCTCTTTTCCTGATCCTCGGCGAAAAAGACAGCAAAGGAAATTTGCGTCCGCAGTGACACAAAATCTAAATTTCGAGCTACAACTACTGCTAAGATAGAATTAGTTCTGATAATGCACGAATGCACTGAATTATCTCGGCCACATGTTGGGCACAGCAATACGATTTTTCGATTAACCGTAGAGTATGAAGCTATGACGCTTTCAAGCGTGGCGCTTTTGTTTTTATAATATTGCAGGAGCAAGCAAGGCGTCCTGCAATCAATGGAAGAACTGACCAGCTGGAACGGAACCCCTCATAATTATTCTGCATGGCCTGGCTTTTGGACGCACTGAAAAGTTAGCTCTCCGACAGCCGCCCCCCAGAACGTTGTTATTCGCTACCTACAAACGCAATATTGAGGACATACAAATTAAGGAGTTCGGGGAAAGTCAAATAAAAAACAATTTTGCACGACAGCACCAGCTGTATTATTCCCTGTAGCAGATAGCGCGCGCTCGTGTAAAAGTGAACACTATTCAGCGTCTGTCGATTCTTCCAGAAGTTCCATCACAGCCTCATGTAGCCGCGTCCGCACTCAGCTTCCCGCAAGCGCAGCCACATTAAAGCCAGGTACGTCGAGATAGACAAGAGCACAAGGGACGCCGCACAGAGTCCTTTACCGTACCTGCGCGATAATTCGCGCATCATCTCCGGGCTGCATGCACCTGCTGCGTGCAGTTGATGCGCCGGGACCCCATTATCACGGCGGACAAAAGACAATACACGGGGGCCTCAGCACTCTTTAACCCGGGCACGTAGAACAGAAGATGTCTACGACCTCCCATTCGGCTTATAGTGCCAGCAGGTGACTTATACAGGGAGCCGGGGGGAGGGGGAGGGGGGTAGTATGAGCAGGGGCACGGCTTACAACAACAGCTCGGCCGCGCCGTTCATCAACGCCTCCTCCTCTCCCTCAGCCACGCGCAGTTGGCTGCCCTTTATTGTTTGTGTTGGCGCCTGCGCACCACTAAATGAGCTGGCGTGGCTAGCCCGTTAAACGCAGGTGGGATCTGGCGGGGGTAATTAAAGGGGTCGAGGCCAACAAAAGGCAGGTATAAAAGGACAGGGACGGCGCTTGCCGCCGCAAACGAGATGATTACCGCTCAGCGGCATGGTGCTGAGGGCGAGCGCCGGGGAGAGGGGGCGGGGGGAGAGGGGGGAGCGGTGGCGTCTCCTTCGCAGCTTTAGCTGCTCGTGTTTGGACCGCAAATTAGACGCGTTCGACCGCACCTATATGCGCCATATACGCCAACGCGTGCGATGGCCCCCATAGGCACGCACCGGGCGGAATTAATGAGGACTAACGGTTCTCGCGAACAGCACGGCAGAAAAGGAAATTTGGGTCTGGGATTCATTTGCGGCACCTCGTTCGTATAGGGCACCTGAAGCTGCGTAGTTGGCAGCACTGGCTGCATTTTATAGAGAGCGCGAATTCCTCCTGCTGCCGTCACCTGAACGTTGACACAGTATTCTCGTCATACGCTATATAGTCGAGCACGAAATCGACGGAGGCAAATCGATCGACAAAAGTGTTTTATTAGCGCGGACTGTTGGGTCTGTTAGTGGCCACACTTTTCTGTGTTTCTCCCTTAAGTGCCGTCTGTTTCGGACAAAAAAAAATTTCCTTACAAAAGTGTTCGTCCGCATATACAGTCTTTATCAAAACTCTTCAGTCAATGGTTTGCTTCTGAGCACCCCTGGGCGCGAGCTCCATCGTTGGAGCAAGCGGCGCTAGCGTCGACTGTACGCCGCAGTGAGGATCACTTGGCTCCCTTAGCTGCCGGAGCAGATGGCGCTGAAAAGAATTCCTTCGTTTTAAAAGACAACTCGCGTTATTTTGTTCCTGTTCTGCCCGTAGTGATCATGTGTCGTCGTAGTAACAGCGCCACGCTATTTATGCTTCTCTGGCGGTGGTTTATCAACGCCTCGTTGTCAGATGCACGCGACCGGGCAAGGACTGATTTCGAACTTAAACATTAAAAACTACGAGAATAAAAGGTTCGCAAGCAAGTTCGCACTGTCGTGCATGCACAACCATTTCACGGGGCAAAACTGCGTTCACGGAAACGTCGCTAAGCAGCTCAGTAAGTAGCCGCCGACGCGAAGGAGCTAGCTGGAGCACACCTCAACAGCTGAAAAATAAAAAAAGGGAAGGGGGGGGGGGGGGGGGGGGGGGCGGGTCAGGGAAGCTTTACGGGGTTCTACTGCCCAACAAATGCCTTGAGCAAGACAGACCACGTTATACAGTCACAGTCAACTTCAGCCTGTGCTTCGCCGCGGTTATGCAAACGACGGCTAATAAATCTGAAGCACGAGCAACGACATGCATTCTTGTTTTTATTTCTGCAGAATAACCACTGCTCGCAGTGGCCACTTCGCATGGCCTGAAGAGGAAAGTGGCAACGCCGGCATTTGTAGCCGCGGTCATTAAACATAACCATGAAGAAGTAAGAAAAAATATTATGAAATTGAAATAAGCTACCCAGGGCTAAATATTAATTAAACACCGGCTGTACGAACGTCGTTGAGTCAAGTGCTTATGTGAGTCTCCCGCGGAAAAGAACGCGTCAATCTTCGCGTCGGAAGTGCCGCGCCACTTGGTCGCGAGTCAAAAGAAATGGAAGACGAAGGGAGAGAGCCTCGAACAAACTGCGGCGACCATGGCGGGCACGAAGTGAGCATAATTATTGCTTCGGTTAATTAAGCGCGAAGCGCTAGCATCAAAAATGCAATGGCTGGGGCGATAGAATTTAAACCGCACCGAAACCACCGTGACGCGAACAGAAAAAAAAGACAAAGAATGAAACGAGCTGGAATAGCAAAGGCGAAAGAAGAGACGCATCGCTTCGTTTTTTTTTTTTTTCGCATATAAACCATGCGCTCATATTGATTCCCCTGCAAGCAGGCTCGCCCGCAGTACTTTAAGACAGCGCGGAGAAGACGACAATGAGGGATCCCTTCCCAATTAGGCAGCAGGGCACGAATTATAGATACCGGTCATTAAGCCTCCCTAGCACAGCCACGCAGTATACGACGACTGAGTCGAGCGCTTTACTAATGCCAGAAGGAAGTCTTAATGCTCCGCACGACGCTTGGTTATTTATGCTTTCTCCATTGTCTCCGCTCTTTTCATGGTTCTGCCTAAGCAAGAAAGCAGGGAAGTACGAAGAGACAGAATCCTGTCTCTCTAGGGTCGAGGTGTTCGGAAGCCTGCAGTGCTGTCAAACGTCAATGATGTATCCCTGGTCGCTAGCGCCAGCGCTGGGCTTTCGCACGTACTTGGTTGTGTTTTATAATGGCAATTAGGCGTTTGTGTTGCTTCCTTTATACGCGCTCCTGATGTCTCTCCAAGTCGTGATGCACGCATGCATTAGTCTTGCCCCTTTATTATTTTTCTCATCGCGTCTAGATCATTAAAATGACTTTGTTAGACTCCAAGGTTTTTATGTCTCGAGCTGAGAAGAAGAGCTCATTATTCTCTCCTTCATTTTTTTTCTGTTCCTTTTCTTTTCGAGTTCCGCACAGAGGCTTTGTTCCGGCATCGTTACGACAGGACTACGTCAGCTGTTGAACATTGTGCCGTGCAACGCTCCAAATTGCGTTGTGAGGAAATATGTGTCTTCTGAAAGTCTTTGGAAAAAAAAAAGATGCATAATCTATTCACAGACACTCCTCCTACAATAAATTCGAGAAATGCGTCAATGGGTAATAGGAAATATTTTAAGGTGTGTCCATAACCAGTTGCATGCTTCTTGACAGCGTCAGCGACATAGGATAAAAGCGGCATGATATCGGTATAGCCCTATATGCGTAGGCATTCCTATCTGCAGAGAGCGATGCACCACTGACGGCACCTCCGTTTAAAAGTGAAGCTCATCTTTTTTCAGGCGCCTAAGGTGAGTGACTAATGCCAGGGTTTTGTAACAGACTAAAATAACTTAATATACATGAAAGGTGCAAAACAAACTATAAACAACTATATCTCATAGGCACGTAGTTTTTTTTTTTCTGTCCCTTTCCCTTTATGGAAATAGCTCGTTTGCTTGGCAAGGTCGTTATAAAGGAAGCACCAATGCCATACGGCACCGGAGGGGGTTTTCTTTTTTACCCGTGATGCAAGCGGGTGGGGACCAGAGGAAGTAGAGGGCACACGTTTTTATGTGACCTTCGACGTTGCGCGTTCTCTTATCATTAAGATAGTCATTTTTATGCGCCTTCGGGCGATGGGAAAATGCAAGAGGGAGCTCCGAGCACCACTTCAGGTGTCCTTATTTGATGCACGCGCGGGCTGCACCTAAATTAAGCGCGCCACTGCGAACTCGCTTCTGTTTTATTTTATTTTTTATTGTCACTTCCTTGCCGTACGTATAGCCGCCGCTTCGGAGCTACGTGCAGAACTTGCGGACAACGACCGTGCAAATTAGAAGGAAGAAGACTGCGTGGTGATGCGCTGGGGTGGTCTTCGTCACGTACAGCGTAGTTTTTGAACCTCATTACAAGACGCTGCGACTGCTGGGTCGAACATGGCCTGCCTATGTTCACAAAAGCGGGTCGCAGAACGGTGGCGGACTCTTTCATGCCAAGCGTCTTCCTTAACTCATGTACTCCACTCTCCATCTGTTCGAAAAGTATGCTCAAGTTTGTGTGACCCTACAGCAACTGGAAGAGTTTAAGGTGAAGCCAAATTAGCAGGAGACAGAGAATGAGGGTTTCTGCATGTCACAGGGTCGCGGAGACCTGTGTACTATAGTTCTGAAAGGATTACGTATTTCTTATTTTTTGCTTCATTTCATGCAAATCTTCTGCTATATGGACGTCAAAATTGTCGCGGTAACTAAAGATGAACACAACAGAGCCATTTAAATGCGACACCAAGAAATAAATCGAACGCTATTAACCAAACTGTAGCGGGCACACATACCCTGTAACACGTGGCACTAAAGAATGAGTGTTTCCAATCAGTTGGGTGTATGGTATACCTGACTGGGCAAAAACACCGATAAACTACACCATGCGCAGAACAACGTTTTTTTTTTCTGATGCTTCATATCAGTCGTACTAACAGCCGTCGCGTAACCTACGATGTTAACGCAGCTAACGCGGTAATCGAAGGGAGTATACCTCGATGTACTGGCATGAAAATTGTTTTCTAAAATTAGGTCAGCAGTGTTGTTAGGGAGTGAGCTCACTAGATGACCCAGACTGCTACAATAGTAGTTAGACGGGGGGAGTGGTTGGGGGTACTAACTAGTCACTTAGCGCCGAACGCATGGCAACAAGCGATAGCGAATCTCAGAATGCATCGAGGAATGCTCTAGTGATATTTTTTGGTTCCATCCGGTAATCATTCTTAGAAAAGAGAAACACTCTTGGCTTCCAAGTTGCTTTTGTTGCTTTGCTTACGTCTGTTCGGTGAACAACGTCCGTCTGCCTGCTTACGATAGATTTCGCGAGTAACGCGGAAAAAGTAATGGAAGAAAACGGCCACATAATGTCAAAGGAAAAAAAAAGAAGCAATGTAAACGCCGAGTGAACCAGCGCCCGTTACAGATCGCCAAGAGCTCCTGAAAAACAAGGCAAAACAAAAAAACAAAGACGAGGAGATGGGGAGAGAAAGATAGAGGGAGAAAATGGACGCCGCCCAAGGCAGGTCATTCCGGCTGTCTCCTTTAATCGTCAGGCGAGCACGAAGCGTTCCGCGCTGAGGTCCCTTCCTTATTCCGCCGTGCCCAAAGGTATCCAGCACCAGACCCCCGTACAGGCACGCGCACTGTATGGGCCGAGCGCAGTCTTTCCCCTCTCCAGTGCGGCGTGTAATTGAAAGCGCGGGCCCTATTCTATTTGCATCGCGGCGCCTATAAATTCGAGAGCCCTTCCTCGCGAACCCTTCTCGGAAGCCGGGTTTTTCGACCCCCTTCCTTTCCTCCTTCCCATCTCGACGAGCAACGCACAAGGGAGCGATAAAGAGCACCGCTGCTGCAACCAACGGAAGAAGGACCACGCACCGCTAGTCTGGCTGAAGCCACGGGGCATGCGCCGCCCGAGCTCACCGGGCGATGCTTCTCCGTTAGTAGCGACACCTGCGCCGCCGCCTTTGCCTCTGGTGTTGGGCCCTTTGCTCCACCTCCATCTACCTCCCTCCCCTGTGTAGTTAGTTGTCTTTGGGGCACGACTCGATTGGGGGCATGCACGGGGTGAATCTCCTCACGTTCCCACGTAAATGTTTGATGCGCGCCCCCTCCTCACTGCTTTATGCGACTCGGTTGACCTTGCGCGAATCAGTAACTATAGCGCACGAGCGCGCCTAGCGAGGAGGATGTTGTTGTGGAAAAAGGAAAGGCGCGGAAATTTTCTCAAGCCTGAGAGGACACCTGCACCGCGAGGCGTGGGTGAAGTGAGTGGAGCCTTCTGTGAGTGTGAGTGTGAGTGGAGCCTTCTGGCACAGCATCGCAAAACACTAGAGGGACAGATTTTGCGACAGTGAGCTTAGCAATGCTAATGCATTAATAGGCTATACAGGCTATCATACAGAGCAAATGAATGAATGAATGATTTTTTTTTTCTCACAGCATGCTGTAGTTCTTTGGCCTCAGTGCGCGATTCCAGACAAACCAATCATGTGCATTTCATTCACCGCGTCTTGCATACGACCTGGAAGCAAGAAATCTTCTGCGAAATACCAGCGCTGCGAGAAAACACATTTCTGCATGTATGGCACGCCAACGATTGCGCGCTGCTCTGAAGCTGCAAGTTGACAGAGAATACCTTGTGCGTTCGCTGGAATGCATCCTCATAGAAAATTGACTTCTTGCACCGATGAGGACCATGTTTTACAGACTAAGCCGAAATCACATCGATGTAAAAAGACGATTTTAGGAACTGAAATAAACCTCAGAGTTTTTTTTTAATGATTCACCACTAAAGACTGAGCTGCGAAAGGTCCGGCACTAGTTGATACCATTCGTCAGCAGCGAACTGTGCCCGGAATTTGTTTGGATGACGCCGTCACACTTATTCACGACGTCGGCAAAATAATGTGAAGTCTCGACGCCAAGCAAACAGATTGTGCCTGCGCACTCGTCGACTGTATACGCACAACACTAAAGTGTGTAAATGGGAGCGACCCAATTTAAGTAATATCAACAATTCAATTCTATTTTTTTGCTGTCTTCATTCGTTTAGGATCGTTTTCATTGCAGCTTTGGCTAAAGTGCTTTGGTTTGGTTTGTGGGGGTTTAACGTCCCAAAGCGACTCAGGCTATCAGGAACGCCGTAGTGAAGGACTCCGGAAATTTCGACCACCTGGGGTTCTTTTACGTGCACTGACATCGCACAGCACACGGGCCTCTAAAATTTCACCTAAATCGAAATTCGTCCGCCGCGGCCGGGATCGAACCCGCGTCTTTCGGGCCGGCAGCCGAGCGCCATAACCACTCAGCCACCGCGGCGGCCGGGTTAAAATGCTTCCTGGCCAGCCGATTTATTCGTGTCCTCGCAGAATTATCATGGTGTACGACACTCGAAAACGAATAGGCCGGGCCTCAATAACACTGTGCACATGATAAATTGCTCGTATCACAAGTGCACTTTTTCTAAGCAACTGCTGAATATTTATGCCTGCGAAATAAAATGTCGGCAAGTGCAGAGAATAAATACGAATACGCGAGAAACGTAACTGCTAGTCTAGACCAGCAAAGCAGCTTGTAGCGGTTTGTTATCCTGGTGATGCTGTCCACAACGCGCAGGAAGAAATTGAAATTTTTAGTTTCATACCTGCAGACTAGATGTCGCTGTATTTCTATGTCGTCTTTTACTTCAACGAAAGCGCGTCCTGTTTCTTTGTCTTCCGGCTCCCGAACGACGCGCGATCTTACTCCGCAACACCTTCCATCCCTCTTTCCAAAGTTCCCGGATGATTAAGCAAAGTTCTCTGAAGTTGGAGCGGGATGCAGAAATGAATCCTTAATAATGCTGTGTTTTGAGACCAGTGGTTCATGCATATGGAGCAAAGGTACGCTGGCTCTGTTCCCTATTTTCCATTACTTTCCTCTTGATACTCTGTTTGCGGTCGCTATTATTTGCTTCTCTTGTACTGGATTTTTTTCTTTCCGAGACGAAGAAGTAAAAAAAAAAACAACCATGAAGTCACTCATTCCACGCAGACAATCACCGCTTATGTAGTAAATTCACTCTCAACACGTTGCCGCTTTCATCAGAAAAATGTTTTCATCAAAGAAAAAAAGAGTCGTTAAGGCAAGAGGAAGCTGGGTGAAGGTACACTCCAGAAATCACGGAGGAAGTTTTTTTTTTTGTGTGTGTGTGTGCGTGTGAGATAGAGAGAGAAACAGAAAGTAAAAATAAAAGAAGACTTAATATAGAAGGACGGAGAAATTTGAAGAACCTCCCTTTCAGCCCGTGTCAGGCAAAACCACAAAAATCGTTCAAGCGCCGCCTTCCCACCGCTTCACATTAAGTTCCCGCGCTCGCACGAACAGACACGCGCCCACACCTTACACCTCGAAGCACGTGCGCCTTACGCAGCTCCTTAGTAATCCGAGAAGCCGATAAGCGACCGGGCAAGCACGCAGGGACGATCCGGGGAGGGGGCAAAACCGCGGAATGACGGGTCGCTAGCAGCCAAATCTGAAAGGTATGCATATCTCAGACGAGGGTAGAGGGAGAGGGGGGGGGGGGGGTACTCCATTCGCACGCATTAGCCATCGCGACCCTTTGCACCTTCTCCAGGATCGCCTTCCTGCCGAAACCACGCTATAACGAAAAGGAAGGCTTTCGATCGAATTAGCAAAAAAAAGAGGGAAAGTACAGAAGGAAATAAAGAGGGGGGATAGCTAAAGCAAAAAGAGCGAAGCAATGACAGCTTAACAGAGAAGAACAGTTTGGTCGGGACTGGGCGCTCCACTGCCGGCGATTATCTGGAGCGTGCATGTATGTATGTAAATATGTAAAATCGGGCAAGTAATATATATACATACCCCCGACGGTGCGCGCACGTATGGGCCCGACCGACGACGTAATTTGCATATTTTGCATTGTTCCATCACCGCCGGCTCGTGTATACCTTTCACGGGTAAAGAAGAGCGGGTTCGCCTTTCTCTTCCTCCGGCGGGCGACGCGTCCCATTCTTTTGTGGATACGCGGAATAAAATTAGGGAGACACCTCGCGGCTGCCGAGAGCACTCTTTCTAAACTCGTCGCCGTCGCCAGCTTGCTTGCTGTCGTCCTTCTTTCTTCCTTTCGTTTCTTTGCAGGTTGCAAGCGTAGGCTTGGTATATCTCTTAATTCGAGGAGCTAGACTACTCGGTGGGGTCCAGGATGTCAAAGAACCAAGGGCTCTCCGTTTCGGTCTTGCATTGTATACATGTGAATGACTAAAAAGCTAACCATGGCAAATGAAGGGCCATCTCGTTGAGATGTCTTGCAAACGTTCCAGTTTTCCGCCTTTCATTTGGTCTTCCGAAGAAATACATTCACAGCATAATATTTGCTCACAGCCTTAACTTTAACTTCTGTTGAAATATAATCAATTTCAGTGCAAGCGTTGGCAAGAAATGCATGCTGTTGATAACACTTGAACAACATGGCCAGCACATTCTCAGTTAAAGAAAATGACAGCCGTTGAAGCAACTAAAATAATCTCCGCGGCCTTCACTAGCACATTGAGCTCCCCATATTATGCCACATGGCCAGCCCTCGAAAAAAAAATCGTTGCTGACACTCGTTTTCAAAAGACATTACACGAAGATATCAAAATAATTGTTATTTATACGCAGTAGCGAACAGGTCCAGAGAGCTCGTGCTGTTCCACCATGCTTCTACCACGTGACGAGGTGCGCAGAACTGTCCAATGAGCAGTATGGCCAAGCCCAAGAAACTTATAGTGGAAAATCCGTCGTTATACAAGTCATAAAACCACGACCACAGTTAGCGTAATAAGAATACATCTTCCAACGCTACGCATCATTTGGATACAACTCAAGACCAAAGCTGCTTTTCCCCGTCAAATGACACCCTTACAGCCAATGACGTCGGCAGATTCTCATGAGCCTGCTAGTGTGACAATGCAGGGAGTGGCAGATGAAAGGAGATAGTCCTTTCCCTGCATTGTGACGCTAGCAGGTTCATGAAAATCAGACCACGTCATTGGCTGGACAGGGGTGCTTTGACGGGGAAAAGTCGCTTTGTTCTTGAGTTGTGTCCGACTTATACAACACAAGCAGGAACTCACCACTGCATGTAACGTGCGAACTTTGGCGGCTATACAAGCTTAACCGAATTGAAAAAAAAAACTCGGAGCGGTGACACGTGTATAGTTCGTACTGCTATCCGAGAACAGACAGCAACTCGAGGCTAACCGTTTTAACAAATGAGGAATGATGCACTCATTAACGAACGTCACGCGAAAGAAGCCGGCTCCGACCTCGGGGAAGTGCAAAAGCGACGCAAAACACGGACGGAGCGAGACAACTCCGTCACGGCGCGGTACGTAAACAGTTTAGTTGCCCGAGTTTTCCGCGAGCTCCCGTAAAACGCATCGGCTGGTACACGAGGGAACCATTCCGCGAGCGCTAAATGTTTTCCGGATGTAAATCCAACGTCGGGAACCCTAGCTGCTGCCTCTTATCTCGCACGGTGACTGCGACGAGCGCCCGGCCGGCATCCCTTTCCGCCTCCCCCTTCCCGTGCCTGTCTTTTTCCTCCTTTTCCTATTCGCGTTGTTTACGAAGCGAGCCCAACAAGCGCGAAGTAAGAGAAAGAGTAGATTAATGTTAATGTGCACACCGGAGAAACATCACAGGCACAGTCCTCCTCACACGGCGACTCACTCAGTCACCGGGCCGACCATCATCGCGATCAAGCCTAGCTGGCGCAGGGCCCGGCAAATGCTGAACAAAACACCCCACGCCACGAACGAAGGGATAGCCGAAGAGCTATACTACGCGCTACAGCGTCTGTCTCTTCTCTCCTAGTGAGTGAGAAGGAGAGATAAAGTGGGAGAAGGGGTGACGGCTTCCTACACAATTCCCTGCCCTCAAAAGTAGATTCCGCTGTCGACGACTGCCTCCAACAGCGCACGCAGCAAAAGCTACACGCGCGAGGGCGCTTGCTGTCAGAACATATCGCGGTGCCTCTAATCGTCTAAGCGGGAACATTTTTGCCGCACCTTCGGCCGCCTCGCCTTTGTCTTGGCGGCGTAAATGAGCCCTGGGGATCGAGGACGACGAGGGGAGATCTCCGTCGCGGCAAAGCCGCGCTAACGACCGCGCGGCGGCAACGAGCGTTGCACATCCGAGCTTATATACAGCGTGCCCTTATATATATACACACACCTTCCCCGTCATCCGCTCCACCTTATCCCTGTAGGTTCCCCCTCTCTTTTTCACTTCCGTCGTTGACGACGCTCCTGTGTTGCGACAGTTTTGCTGGTTGCCGTCGGTATACGACCCGTTCGCGTTGCTTTTGCCGTCGTCACCCTGTTGCCACTCTCCTCTCAGCTGTCGTTCCCTCACCGACTCGGGCAGTATACGGTGCTCCCCGCACTGCTGTCAGCCACCGGTTCACAAGGTGACACTGCCCTCGTTTGGGTCGCACGGTAATTAACTCGAGGGGGCACCAGGAGTGCTCGTTTCGGCAGTTATGAGCTTTCTGTAGAGGGTGCACCGCTGAATGCCAGTTACTTTTTTTTGTTGTTCGATCATCATCCTTTTCTTTCGACCTCGGCTGAAGACTTCATGCGCTATGCATTCCGTCAACGAATCAGATATCGGAGTCGTTTGACGCGTGGAAGGAATCCGCACCATTTAAAAGGACACTGAAGAGTAGTTCTTTTTAAATTATGTTCGCGGTAAAAATTGATTATCTGCCTTTTTCCGGGTATATGTTAACGTTTTCCCGGCAGCAAGAAAAAATTATGGATGAAAAAAAATTGAATTTAAAAACTTTACCGGCTATTCGACTCTCAGTCGTGACGTCCACACCAAGAAGGACTGGTCGCCGCGGTATTAATTAAAGTGAAATGCGGTGAAGCACAGCCTCTAAGACCTCTGCAAAAAAATCAGGTTACAGACCGGTGATGGCGAACAATGCATTTGTTTTCTTTTTCATTTTCTAGCCTATGAAAGCTCAGTCTTTTGTGAGAGCGGTCTCTGTCGCTAGAATGCGTGGCCTCGTGGTGGCGATGCAAATAAAACCTGAAGAAGAGACGCCACCGTCTTCTGCGTCAGCGACGTGTTGCAGTGCTTGAAACAAAAACCGGTTAAGAGAAAAACAAAACAAAAATTTGCCAGCTAATGGAACTGTCTTCTATATGCCAGGGGTGCCATACAAACAGCAGTGTGAAGAGAAAGGTTCATTGTGACGGCTGCTTACGGCCGGAAGGACAGGTCTGCGTTGCGCGCGGTGCAGAAGTCATCGACCTCCCTGCAATTTCGACGAGTCGTGCCCTTTTGTCCCAAAAAGCGGGATCGAATAAGGGTCACCAAACAACGCGTGGGAATGCGGGAACGACGCACTGACGACGGCTACACCAGCGGCCGACGACGGAGGCACCAAGGATTTCAAAAAAAAAAAACGAAAAGAAGAAAAGGAGCCGAGCAGACGAGGGAAGTCCCACAAGAGGGGTGGGGACAACGGTGGGGACAGAGGAGCAAGAAAAACCGACACAGGAGGTCGACTCAGCCTCGCCTCCCGGGAGACGACTGTCCACCTAGTGAAGATCGGTCGTGAGTCCAGCCTGTCACCGCACTCAGCTCGCGTGGGCAAACCGTCACCATCTGCGCTGCCACAGCTGAGGCCAATTCCAAGCAGTGGATTACTGCAGTGGCGTCCAAAAGACGTATCAAGCATCCAGTTCCGGACTAAATTAGTTTTGCCCTATTACGTGCGTGATGCCTAATCTCCGTCCCGGAAAGAACCGGCCTTTAGTGGGAGAATCACAGCATCAATCTGATGTGCCCCGTGTGCAGGGTGTATATTAAGTTGCAAGAATCTGCACGAGCCACACCGACGCTTGCTACCCCGTTGATTTTATTGAAACTCGTCAGTGAATTTTTTTTTTTGAAGCAGAGGCTCTAGTCTTCACTCGAGGAGCATATCGTTTCCATATGTGGACTACCGAATAGCGATCGCAATCTCTCCCAGCGGCGGCGATGCAAGTACTTCAAGGAGCGAGACTATACACGTGCCTGCCTTCTCGGTAGGCAAATAAAAGGACTTCGCTGCTTTTCGCCTTTCCTCAAGTGCATACCAAACGGAGTCGAAAAAGGCGCAGCGCACTAGATTTGATTCCCTCCCCGCCCCTCCCAATTTCTCCTTTTTTTTCCCATTCCAGAGCCGCTTTTGAGCCGTCGCAGACTTTGGCTAACGGCACAAGCTGCCTCTGCACGCGTTGCTGCATCGACGGCACGCGTTTGACGCCGGCGAGCTCTCTATTTTGGAAGAAACGCGGCCAAAAACGCACCACACCCCGGCCAGGTTCGGCGTCGCCGCTATATTCAGGAGAACTCCTGGATGCCGCAAAGCTAGCTGGAAGGAAAAAACAAAAACCCACAAAAAGAAAACGATGGGGCTGGGATTGTGAAGAAAGGAGCCGGTGCTTGTATATAGGACTATACTGCGGTCGAGAGGAGGCCTCTCTCGGTGCGCACAGCAGCAGCAGAAGTGGCGGCGGCGGCGGGAAAACCGAAAAGGCCGCTTCGCCGAGACAAGAAAACGGTGGGCCGCTCGAGCTGGACTCGCTTGGCTGGCTGGAAGCTGCGCCGCCGCTGTATACCGTCGCCGCTCCTGGAGGGCTGACTCGCGCTCGTGCCTACGGCAAAAACCTCTCCCCCTCCTCCCCCCCTTTTTTTCTTCCCTTCCACCTGGACTCTTTACGGCTTGTTTTGCCAGAGGGACCCGGCTGGTCTTTTCTATTTTCCCGGTGCGGAACGAACGAGCGCTCCTTTTTGGCCTCCTCACAGCCGCCGCGTGTTATGTGCACTCGCTCGAAATGCAGAGGCGGCGTCGGGGGGGTTCGCGACCCAGGGTCCGCCTCGCCGAGCTTAGAGCGAGCGCCGCGGCGCCCAGGGAGCCGAAACCGCGGTGTGTCTTTTCGCAAAAACTGCCGTAGCCTCCTCCCACCTTTCCTTTGGCCCTCCACGTGTGAGCAGCGCGTACGAAGCGCGGGTTATTGCGCAGTCTCGCGTTTCGGAGGAACCTCTCCGGCCTGCTCTGCAAGGAAGATCCGCGTACTGTGTGCGGAGTATAAAGGAAAAGGGGGAGGTAACCGACTCCCTATCCTTTTGAGAAACCCACCAGAAACGCGGCCGGTGCATCGCGGCGCGATTTGGGCAGAGGGGTTTGTTTGGCTTTCCGCGTGGCCTGGCCGAGCCCACTGCAGCATGTGCCAGTTGCGTGTGCGCTTCACGAATGCAGCTGGGTCTGCTGCCGTTGCCGCTGCGGGTTTTCCCCGTGCGCCCAAAGCCGCGCAACCTGGGCGACGGGACGACCCTGGTCGTAATTGGCGCGTGCTTTTTGCCTCCGGCAGCTATTTTCAGGACCGGGTCGGACCGTGCACGGAGGCCCGGCGTCTGTCGGTGCTATCTTCCTTGTGTACGAGCCAGCGCTGTGGATATGCCATGGTGTTGGCTGCGAGGAGTGAGCGGTGCACGAGACTGGGGGACGGGGTGCTTGCGATAAAGATCGGCTCGGAAGGTGCTCGTATACGCGTACGAAATACACTTGTCGAGAGAGGCAAATGTATGGATAAACAGAAAAAGAAGAAACCAGTGACGCACCTTGCTTTCCACCTTGCATTTTGGAACTGGAGGTTAGATTTGCTGATATTTTGACTATAATCGTGTAGTTCGCGAGTGGTCGCACTGAGTGTGCGAACATTCTAAAAAAAAATGGGTTAATGTAGACCTGCATTACCTTTTAGAACGAAGCGTTAATGTGTGCTTGCATTCACGGGAATTGCAAGTGTGGACTGAATGAATCTGCCGGAAATTCAACTGAAGCATGCCGATAATGGGCAGAAGGCAATATGTTTGTCTACAGCGTTCGATCTGAGTGCTCCATACTACTTTCAACGCGCGGCATCTAGCAATAGCACAGCTGGTTGGGGGCAGGTGGCATGTGAGCTTGCGCTACCAGACTGACATGCAGGATTGCTCATATTCTAGCACGCAGTCACTATTGAGCCAGGCGTTACTGCTAGATATCGCTCCTGCAGTCCGGGGCACTCAGCTCTGTCTTTCTAGACAAGCGTTTTGCCTTGTATAGGCAGAATGGATGGTGGGTTTAACATAGCTGAATGCTAAGAGTATATATGGTATCCTAGCTCGCAGTGATACGTCTTTATTATGGATTTTTGCCTTTTTTTTGCGCAAGCATGCACGTGATAAGTCATAATACAAGTGTATGGTCATGCAGCAGCAGCAGCAGCTTCCTGTCATTGAAAATAATATTCCTGATCTGTGGTCAAAATTTTATTCAGTCCTCCACGACCATTTCTCTTTGGGTTAAAGAAAGAAAGAAAGAAAGAAAGAAAGAAAGAAAGAAAGAAAGAAAGAAAGAAAGAAAGAAAGAAAGAAAGAAAGAAAGAAAGAAAGAAAGAAAGAAACAAGTAGTGTTCGCAAACAAGCACGAGGAGCACTCGGAAAGGTGCCCTATTAGTCGATTAGGTAAACGCGACCGCCGGTGGAGCCCCAGTCCAACCCGCAAAGCACGAGTACGCTGGCCTGTGCGGGACAAAAAGCGGCCAAAAGCTCCGCGCATCCAAGTTTGTTATACTCATATACGACTTCCACATTGCCGCGCTCCGACTTCGTCTGGAGTTTCTGTAACCCATCGAATCAGTAAACACAAGAAGGAAAAGGTAAAAAAAAAACGCCGAGAATGGCTCCAAGAAAAGAGAATCGGGTAGGCGTCACTCGAGACTGGACGCACTCTGCGAGCGAGATATAGAGAGTGTAAGAAAGAGTGTGGGTGTGCGCCGCCGTGGCTCCTGGCGGAGTCCAGGCTGCTTACTCAATTTTTATTTGCTCCTGTCCTCGCTGCGGTGACTGCGCAGGGAAGATGGCCAGCCGACCAGAGAGGCAAGGCGAAAGAAGAGCGCCCACGGTGCCGACGGACTACACTCGCGCGAGTCCCCAAAGACGCGGAGCCCGACACCGAGAAAAGGAGGAGCGGGAGCAAAAGGGAGGAGAAAAAAAGATGGGGAAGAGGGGGATGGCGGGGAACGCAGGAAGGGAAGGTGGGGTGCCTCGTGCCGCCAGAGAAGTCCCATCGGCGACAGGGTGACGCCAGGAAGGGGCCATTCCGGCCGTCCCGGGTGGAGACACCCCGACGCCGCGACGCGCGCCGGGAAGAGGGGAAGACTCACCGGCAGGCGGCTCGCGCGCGCATCGCATCATTGGCCTACCTCTTCACCGCGCTCTTCCTCATTTCTCTTTTTTTCCCCCCGTAGTTTTATCGCACTTTTTTCTTTCATCTGCAGCTGCCCTGTGGCGTTGTATACCTCGGCGCGTACCCTACGGTACCGCTGCCTGCATACCACCCCCTATTTCTCGGCATCTCGACCGCGCGTTAAGAAATGCGCTTGCATGGTGGTGCGCCTTTCTGTCCCCCATTTTCCCAGCTCATTCGCCATCGCTGCCCTCATGGGTGTCCGCACCGTTGCTGGACGGCCCTGTGTGGCCTCCGGTGCCCGGCGATGAAATATGACGATGTCGAGTAATGCAAAACCTAGCCCCTTCTTTAGTCCCTGTTCTTTTTTCTCCCTACTTCCCTCGTTATTTGTTCGGAACTCCAGCGAATGGAATCAAGAGGAGGAAAGAACGGAGCGAGAGGAGGAAGGAAAGAAAAAGAGTCGAGTACAGACAGCAAGCGAAGCTCAAAAAGGACGTGTATGCCGATGGTTAAGCGCATCTTGCCGCTGAGTGCGTGCAGTCTCTCGGGAATGCAGAGCAGCGGGCGCTGCGTGCGACCGCTGCAGGATTCAAGGCTGTCGAGAGGTCAGCGAGTGACATGCAAACAGTGCAGTAGTTGTCCTAAGTCCATGCTGGCAAGTCTGGTTACTCTCAACAAGCATGAAGGCTCAACAATTTGCTTTGTTTTGTTTTTTATTAAATATAGCTGCGCAATCCGAGCGAGGAAGACGCCAGCATGATGGGAAAGGATAAGCAGGTTTGGTCAATAGTTGGCTGTGATGGACGGATGCGAAGAGCCACTCCCCTCGACCCCGTGCACGCACGCACACATAGGAAAGTAAGAAAACATGCGCGCACCGAGTTTCCAAGTGCCTGTTAGGGAATAAGTTATTTCGTCAGAGCCCAGCGCTAAAGCTTTCCCCATAGCTCCGGACGTTGGCTTGCGACACAGAACTACAGTAACTAGAAAACTCTTAAAAGTATGAAATGGACCTTCGGTCACTATATGTATCTTGAACCGACCTTCTGATGTGAACAAAAACAACGAGCCATAGCAAGCTATCCACCAGTATTCATATTTTTTCAGGCCCTAGTGCATAAAAAACACAAATCACAGAACCAGGCGTAAAGCGAGATGCTATTTTTAACTTTTCAACTACAAATTCTAAATCACTTGGAGTGTCTCAGGTAAACACAGTTTAACGCGTGTATAGATTTAACCTAACATTGCCGCTGCTCTTTCCCCGCCTTGAATTCTGAGTTTTTTTTTTTTAATAGGATAACATAAAAGGTCACGTTCTCGAGAAAAGCCGGCGTAAGCGTTGTCCGTGTCAAGAAAAAGCCCGTTGATCGAGTGTTGTGATGAAGTCTCGACGTCACTGCAGCAATTTCTCTGAAGAAAAAAATTTATCCAGAAAGGAATTGAATCGTTGTCCTTCAATTCGCGAGCCGAGTCGCGAGCCAGGTGCGCTTCTTCTGCACCACCCAGGAATGTTCGTTCAGTGCGATAATTGGAAACCTTGTGCGACCACCTCATGCTGCAGAGCAGGCAGCATTAGATTACAGAAACAGCTAGTCAATTACAGCCTCCAATCAGCGTCATCAACCGGCATCGCCAGTCGGCGTCGTCAATCAGCGTCACCAATCGACGTCATCATCGGCATAGTCAACTGGCGTCTTTTATCGACGTCACCAATCAACGCCACCAGTCAACATCACCAAGTAAACACAGCCTATGCGCATCGAACAACCGGAAGCGACATGTGTGACGTGACAGTAGCCAAACCGTCGCCCAATTTTTATCACGAAAGCACTATTTAACGGGGTCAAACCCAATGAACAATCTTGTGTGAAGCCTCGGAGCAACTCGGGTATATTCGGGTTAGTTCGGAGGAGCGTCGCGCCAGCTGCCGCCGAGTAAAGAGAGGGTGTGAAGGTGAAGAGCGCGAAACGCGGTTGCGTGCACACGCAGATGCCAGACAGCCGAGGCGAAGATTGAACACATGCTTTCGCATGTCTGCACGGATTAACTACGTTAAAACACTACCACTTATTGGTTTTGTTTTTGTTTTGTATAGTGACTTCATCCAAGGACTAGGAACCTAAAAGAATGTCCCCCTCCTAATCCGCGACAGACATGCCTTAGTCAGCTAAGCAGTACCGAACGACATGCCTGTATCCTGTGTAGTATACAAACGTATTCCCTGAATTGGACACGGAACGTGTGACGTTCTTTCTTCTTGCCTAATGCACGTAAGAAAGCATCAGACTAAGTGGGTCATTCTTACTGCCCATGCAGAAGTTCACTTTGCGCAGACGTCATCGTATCTGTGTTAAAACGACGACAGGAAGCTGCAATACGTGCAATTTCGCAAGCCTAACTTGGTAGTAAAAGAAAACACATCAGACACACGCACACGTTCGCAGAAAGGTTCATTTACTCGTGCAGGAGTTTCCACGAATGGCGTGCTTATTGCCGCCGTATATATATATATATATATATATATATATATATATATATATATATATATATATATATATATATATATATATATATATATATATATATATATATATATATATATATACGGCAACAGTGTAAGTGCAGCCGGCCATGCACGGTGATGTACCGCAGCAGACGAATAGGCCTAATACACGGGCCGTATGAACCCCGCAGGAGGGGCATCCTTTACGCACACTTCGCAAGGCTCATACGAGCCACGTCATTAACTGCACTGATGCCCCGCGTCACAGCAGCGGTAAAAGGGCGACTCCACTGCGACATGCCGGGTATTGGGCAACCGCGAACACACACGCTCGGCTCGGTCTGCTGACGGCATTTCGCTTTTCGGGTCAAAGAAGAAGACGTTGCCAAAGCCAGACGCTGGAGGAAGCTTGCAGTGAAGACTGGACGCTCTTCTGCCTTCTGCAACCGTGCACTCTTTCACGCTTCGTGAAACGTTACACGCAGTTTCCCAAGAGTGGCCAACGTCTACCCCTATAATTTTGAGCGCTAAGAGCGCAAGCAGAAAAAACGTTCCAAGCGGGCACGTGCCGAAGCAGCTGATATATATAAAGGTTACAAGAAATAAAAGTTTCTACAGGCACTGACCCGTATACGGTGGTGCAATGTTGCATCAGTTTGCAGTTGTATCGCTTCATCTGAAAGTCTGCGAGGGCAAATTGAAGCTGGCTTAGGTCGATGGATTACCACTCTGTAGTGGCAAAGAGGGCGCTACCAGAGAAAATTCAGCAGTTATCGGTCAGAAAAGGGCGCAAAACGTTAAAAAGGCGTCGCCACCACCTTCTGTTTCTACAGGTACACTGCGGCGACGTGACGCGAGAATTTTGGTTGCGTAGGGCGAAAAACGGAAGGTTACGTACGCGCCTAGATATTAAGGTGGCTTTCATATCGGCGTCGATAAAACACTTCTATGTTGCACGCAAGACGAAAACAACTAAACATGGATAATTAAGCCAAACTAACCCACGCCACTTGTCGTATCATCAACGTCAGTATAGTTTGAATCGGAGTGGCGAGAAAAATGCTTAAACATCAGCGAAGAATTCTACAGCAGTTAAAACGCTTTTCGTGCTGAACAAGCGTAAAAAGTTTCAAGAAGCGAGATTCGAAGAGCCTCGCTGCACGTCATGGATCACACTAAACATAGTATAGTATGGGTTCCGGGACATGAGGGGATGAGGGGCAACGTGGCAGCAGACGAGTTAGCTCGAAGGTACGTCAACAGAGCAGACTCAACACTTTGCACCACGGGCACCTTTGACCCTGCTACCCCCACGTACTCAGACATCCTCGATGATTACAGGGGTCAGCGGAAACGCTACCCAGTCCCACACGAAAGGCTATCCAAAGAGGAGGCGATAGACTAGCGCAGACTACAAAGCGGTACCTACCCGCACCTGCACAAACTACCCAGGATTTTCCCTACACAATACGTAGATGAATGTCGGTGGTGCCAGGGTAAACCTACACTAGAGCATGTCACATGGACCTGCCCTAAGGCAGACTTAGAGCCTAGAATAGACCACCAGAGTGCGACGCAGTGGGAGCACTTGCTGGCTGCAGCCAGGACGAGGAAGCGCAATGATTTCTCGTACGCCGAGCCACGATGGCAGCAGTCAAGTGCGGCATCCTGGACCAAGAATCGACCACGGCGCCCAGTGAGCCGTAAGGGTCAAGAACACTAACTTTGTCACAAATAACGTTCTTTCCATCCATCCTAGCATGGCCTGGTCTGCACTACTGGTTGCAACCTCTGCAGGTGCACTGTTAAAATAAGCGACGCAGAATCGTCCATTCCACAAAATAACGGAGATCGTAAAAGTTATCCGCTGTCATTTTCGCTAGCATGAAAGTGTACTGGGAGACAGAGCGGTGGACATTCAGGTCATCGTAAGCGCCGGATGGAGCTAGGAGTACTGTTTTTTATAATGTGCTTCATATCCTATATGCTGTGCAGGAGTTGAAGTATGCATACTGTCCCTCGGCGACTACTTTTCTCTAGAAATCACGACGGGAACGGAAAGATTAATGCAAGGCAGAACAAGAAAAAAAACGTTAAAGACAAAATGTGTAAAGTGCAGAGACCTGTTGAGGCAGATCTACAGCATAAGACAGCAACAGTTCGTCCTGCTTTACAAAGCCGGAGCTGAGAATCGCATTCCATCAGCACCATATACATCTGTCACCCTTTGATTCGGATGTTCACTATGCGCCAAACTACAGAGAATATGCACAAAAGTGGCAATTTCGACTATTTGGCGTGACACGGATAAGCACTGACTTTCCACTCTTATGAAAGTAAGCGCCCGTCCGCGTCTCCCACTTGTGTTCTGTTTCTTCCGAGCTGAGTACTCGTCGGTCGAAGAACATCTATACATATGAAGTGTGGTACGGTAATTGCAGCTGCAGCAACTGCGGTTACAGCGAAATGAGGTTACATTGCAGTTACAGTGCTGTTACAGTGCTGTTACAGTGCGGCTACAGTGCGGCTACAGTGCGGTTACGGTGCAGATACAGTGCTGTTACAGTGCGGATAAAGTGCGGTTACAGTGCGGTATTTGCCCATCTATGCCACCGCTGATGGTAGACCTTCCCGCGATGAAAGCTGCCACATCCGCTGTTGAGACGGCCGCTGACACGGCCGAGTTACATGCGACAACAAGCACTCATCTCCAGTCCGATAAAAAAAAACCGCGCGTGAACATTCGACCCAAGAGACTGGGCGCAAATAATTCACCCACACAGCGGCTTCCAAGCCCTGCCATGGCGCGGGAAGCCCGTACTTCATCGAACAGAATCCATCCCTTGCATGCATCTCAAGCTCCTGCGCGCTCGTTGAAACTCGATACACCGCGCTCTTCTTTCCGAAGCCGTCATATCGCCGTAACGCGTTCCCGAACCAGGGAAGGGGGAGGCTGTTGGCGGATGTACACGCCGGCATCTGAACAAGCTGTGAAGGCAACGACACGCTTAGGCGAGACAGGCGGCAAAATTGCACATGAGAGCAGCTCCGGTGTATATAAATAAGCTTCCACTGCCTTCTCTTCCTTTCTGGCAGCAAATAAATAAAATAAACACAGCAAGGCCCAGTGTGCCGACACAAACGAGTGTCTTCATTTCTTGACGGGAGCGAACGCTTCGCGCAGCTGCAATTTATGTTTCTTTAGAGCAGCTCGGAGGCCGCGTGCTGGGGCCAACGGCGCCCAGAGCGATCGACGCGTCGTGTTCTCAGAAGGGGCGGCAGAGGCCTCACTGGAGATTCCCGAGAAACATGGAAAGCATCGATCGACGTCATTTGTCGTCGCACCTCTGCCCGTTCCTTCTTCCTTCACTCGTTCCGGGCCTGTTCTCCGTGGGCGTCTTCTTTCTTTTCGCTCATTTCATCACCCGATGAAGTCAGCTCGGAAACGAGCGAGTTGATGCGAGCCCAGAAGAAAGATGAGAAGCGGTCAAATAGAAGGAGTAAACGAAAAGAGATGACGTAAACGGGAGACGTTGGGCCTGCAGCGACTGAGTCAGAGCTCCGGGAACCCATAATTCGTCCCGATAACGGTGCTGTTTTATTTGACGCAGCTTTTCGTTGCATGCTTCTCACCCTCTCCTGGTCCTATCTCGAGGCCAGGCACCGAAGCTCGCCGTAGACAGCCGTGGGAATGAAAAGGTCGGGTTCCCTCAACACGTGGCACCATCTCTCGTCCCCCAGCACCCCGTTCCCTCCCAGAAACCATAAAGAAGATTCGCTGCTTTCTCGGATGCCAACGTGTGCGAAACAGGCCGTCGGTATGTGAATAAAAATACGGAGAAAGACAAGAACGAAACAAATAAATAAGAATAAAAAGAAAGCTCAGCGTGCCACCAACTTGCGATGGGCTGCGTCGCGGGATGCAAGGAGCCTTGAATTTCAAGAAGTATTTTGCTCCGTTTGACATTACCGCCACATCCACTTCATTCCTTGCCATCCCCCCACAGCCCTTTTAGCGTCCCTCCAGGCAGGGGAGAGTGCCCCGCTATTTCCACTTTGCATATACACGCGCTGTGTATCCCGCTGGGAGTAAACAACAGCGGGCGTCGTCCGCGCGGTTGTTTGTACACAACGCGACGATGGCGCCAAAGTGGAGTGAGCAGTCAGTGCGCGCGCTGTGCAGTAGCATGCTTGCAAGAGCGGCGGAGGGTCCATGTTTAGCAATGTATAGAGCTCCCTCTATGTGAGGAAGAGTTCCCCCGATTTGGTAAACGACGCGTTGTTGTTGTTTGTTCCTCTGCCCTTTAGGGAAAACGAAAAATGTAAAATGTGAGTCGATTCTCGGTATCAATAGCGCTTCATTTCAATTGATCTCAGACGGGACCCGGTATCGGCCTTTGTGCCGCTACCGCGTGCGAAAGACGCCTCAGGGGACTTCCACGGAGCTGTGCTATACCGATGCGCAAGGGAAAACAAGGCGTTTGCCGAGCACGTCGGCTGCGGGAACTGCGCTAGCAACACGGCTAACTGCTTTATTCTTTGACGCTTCAAATACGTCCGATCTTGGCTCAAACACTGCCAGTAATTCAAAATGTTCTTTGCAATTTCAGAAGCCTCACAAGTTTTTTTTCCTCTTTTAAGACGAAGTTCCGGCGATGGTTGTATTAGAACAACTTACGTAACTCACGCCACAGTTTTGGTGGTCAGATTTTTTTCATTTTACTTCCGCGCAATTTTGTTTCCTCAATACCGTCCTTTGGTTCGTTACACGACTCTTCTTTCGGCACAAATGTTGCAGAGTTAGAATTATTTCCCATTTACAAATTACAACTTATGACCCACAGCAGGAGGAAACACTAGAGATACGCCGAGAAGTTCTGCGACAGCGGTCGAAGATACAGCGCTGCAGCCATCCAGACGTCATCCTGCGCTTAGGCTTGCGTACGGTAAACTGCTCATCCGTGCACCTAGCGATGACGACTGACTGAAAGAATGCATAACATTCACGCCATCCCGCTGACGAATTCACGCTACACGTCTAGTCCCCAATTCATGCTTTGATGATAACGGGATATGCATCACCACGAACCACAATTTCCGACCACAAAAACAGGGCATTATTAGGCGATTAGCATTTCGCCTAATAAATCCGACGGCGTTCAACTTACATGGTTCCATCCCGATAATCTATAATGCGTATAATTTCCGTCCATTAAGAAGGAATTCGCTAGCTATAAGTGGCTCAACGAAAGGCATACGTTATCGAGAATAGTACGGAGCCTCGAACAAGCATTTCGCCGCAAGCATGAAGGAGATGAGGTCTGGCGAAAAAAAAGAAGAAAAAAGAACTGGCAAAGAAGTCAACGTGGGCGCTTTCGCTGAGCGAGCGTGGCAGCGAGCTTTGTAATCGACTCAATTCCAGTTTACGTTCGCATTGACTGGTGAGTCGGTGACGTGTACCTTTATCTGAACCGCTAAGAGCCAAGCTACTCTGCCGTAGTGGACGTAGCGAACGCAGAATCGCTTAGCTATTATCCTCTTAAACAAATGCATACGCCACCGACAACGCAGTCACCAGTCAACGCGAACGTAAGCTGAAATTGAGTCGATTACACGAGGCTCGCTCTCACGCCTGCGCGCGTGGGTCGTGCAGCGGAAGCCCGCTCGTCGGCTGCGAGAGCGTGCGACCTGAGCGTGTACAATAACAGACAGGAAGTGGTCGCGCCACATCGCATTCACCTCCGCGTAAGTGTGCGCCGCATGATGCTCGTATATACATGCATTACGTACGTAGGAAGCGCTTAATTGACCGCACCACTCGTCTGCCCCTTTTTGCAGCGCCACGCAGCGACGACGACGAACAAAACGCACTCATCCGCGTGCGCGGTGCATCGCATAACGTATAATTCGGGCTAATTGTTTGTGACAGCGCTCCGAGAGCGAGGAGTATAAGAAGGGTGGGGAAGTGGGGGGTGGAGATGGACCGCCGTGTAACCTTAATAAATGCGGCTTCGCAGCAGCCCCAGAACGTGGCAGTCACTTGTGGCGAGGCACTTCTCTCGCTCTCGGAACGCTTACGTGTAGATATTTATATCCATCACGCTCGCCACATGGCGCGAGTAAATTCGCTCGAAACTCCTGGAACGTGTTCCTTTTTTGTTCATCCACTCGCACCCCCCACACACGCCCAGCTCTTACCGTTCTCCCTGCCGCCACGGCGCGGCCGGCACAAGGCACCGCGCACCGCACCGCAACGCACTCATTGGCCACAATTGGTCGCACCGACGACTCTTCCACCCCTTGCACTACTTGGAGCCTCATGCGGCGCACACGCACCGCTTTATTGGCCGCGCACGTGAAAGGCTCATCTAGGCGTTGACCTTTTTCATCTGGCGTCCCCCTCCACCAGAAGCGGCAACGTTGCGAGCGTCGTCGATGGCGCCCTGCGTGAGGACTCGAGCGGACGACGGTGCTGGCGCCTTATAGAGAGCCAGGCTAGAGCGTGCGTTGTGTGCTCTGTTGCGCGCGCGGCCAGCCATGCTCTCTCCCAGCGGCGGCAATTGGCCGCGTTCTTGAACGAACCCGAGCGGAAGTGAAGCCGCGCGCTGTGCTCGTCCCCGTCACGGGACCTAAAACCTGGCCTACGCGGTGCCCTTAATTGGGCCTAACAGGACCCCCTCTCCCCCTGGCGGGACCGTTCGGAAGGACTCGCACCGTGAACGCTGCTCTCCGGCCGGCGTCTCGCCCCGGCTGTCTGGCAGAGGTACAAAAAATAAAAAAATAAACTACTGTTCAACTATATGAGAAAGAGTGACAAGTTCTTGCTTATATAAGATAGACAGCAGAGCTTCTTGGCTTTTAGGCACACTTGGAGTATAATTAACATCTAACTGAAAGTAGGCTGTTGTATACAGCAGACGCGAGCAGTTCCACCTTGAGCTCTCAGCAGGGACTTCTGACCTTAACTTGCACTGCATGCTGCTGGATGTTGGCTGTGCCCGCGGCAAGAAAAAGAACAAAATAAGCAGCGCTAGGTCATTATTTCTCGAATGAGGCCACTTCTATCTGCCCAGTTCAGATGATTTTCGTTTCGTAAGGAAACTACCGTCAGAATCTAATTACCAAAGCAGGGCCCTCGTCTTTTTGCAAGCCATTTACAACAGGTATACAACAGCTGGCGGTCACCACCGTCAGGGGACGTATACGGACCTACTAAAGGCTTACTTTTGAAAAAGCGGCTGATCGGCTTACTTTTACTTTACGTCCTCTCATCAATACCGACAAATAAGCCTGCAGAATGTGAACACAGTTGTCACGATTTACTGGTTGTCTGAAGGTACGTGTTTTATCCGTTTTTTCTTCTACAGTTTTATCGCGCCTATATGATGCGCAAAATGCAGCTGTATTATACTGTGTAGACAAAGTCATTACGAATGTGACGGCAGACACTGCGTTCATTGAACTCACTTGCTTCGTATTGAAACGCTGCTCCACCTCGATAACTGCGCACCGAGAGACACAAAGCTAATATATTGAGCATTACATTAAACACAAATCAGCCTGTCAAGTTTTACAGTAACATGCCTTAAAATTTGGTACCATATAATTTGTGCCGGGATTGACAAGGGCGAAAGGCGGAGGGCACAATGATTCCAACGTCTCGCTTGCGAGCCAACACATGCGCTATTAATAGGCCTCTTTTGCTGCAGGTAAAACTCAGCCTTTCTGCATTTGCGCAATACAAGCGGTTTTAATAAGCCTTTGAAGGACAAATTGGTTCATGATCACGGTTAGCATGGCATGAAAAAACAAGAACAAGGTGGTGGGAAAATCAGGTCGAAGGAGGCTTCGTCAGGAGTAAGAGAACCGAGGCCAGACATATTTCTCCTATGAAAACTTGAGCTGCCAAAAGTGGAACCTCAAGCAGATGAGCAGACAAACAGAAGTGAAGCGTTAGCGTGGTGGTTAATACGAATCACTGGTTAATACGAATTACATAAAAATCGACCGAACAGATGAGAAATTCGACAGCGCCTCCATGCTTCACCATCAAGACTTTAGATTGATGTTCAAATTCCTCCTCTTGTTTCCGCGATATCGGACGATGGCTCACCTCCGGGTAAAGTTCTATCACTGTTTGCAAGATATCAGCGACCGGAGAACAAGTACGCATAGCGCGAAGGGTCGTTCATGCACCATTCGTGATCAGCTTAGTGGCAGCAAGGCTGGCTTATCGCACAATTAAAACGCAATTTTCGCTGTTAGCAGAAGCGGCTATTTTAACACCGAAGCTACTCTTCTAAATAATTTCTTTTTTTTTTAGTCTGCATGGTGTTCGAAGCCTACATAGTTTCCGGGTCGATAGAGAAATTAATCAAGACTCTAAGCTATGCGTAAGAAATAAGCGATTGCGCAGGATATTAGCAACAGCGAAAAGTCTAGAACACTGTATCCAGTTTTCGATGCAGCAAATCGTTTATATATCATCAACAGCAGGAATCGCAGACGACCAATATTGTGAACTAAATCAGGTCAGTGACGTTTTTTCCCAATACTCAGAAAAAAGGATTATATTTTCAGTGTAGAAACCAAATTTCTCCTCGCACTTATGCTAAAACACCTAGTTCCTAGCTTCTGCTTTTATTCAACGTAAAACCTGGGAAAATAACGGGGGGGGGGGGCACTTTAGCTCCGCCTTAAGCGTATGACGCGATTGCTTAATGAGTTGATGCCCATATATGCAGAACTGGTCGTTCTCAACTTTACATTCATGGATCCCTGGGAGTCCTCATACCACTCCTGGCGCAGTGGCGCAGTGGTTAAGCGATGCGCCACTGCCCTGCGATGGCAGGTGCTGCCACCGGTGGGGCTTGCGCGATTCAGGTTGCTTTTCCCGAGCAACCTTTAGCGACCGATCATTAATTTAACTGCCACCTGCCACGGAGCGCAGTTTGCACCTAAACCGCAGGGCAGGTTGCGATGACGCCACAAGATTACGCGCCATAGGTGGCCCACCTGCCTCCATGGTTCCTTTCTTCTCTTGGGATTTTTTCGTGGATTTTTCGCTCACGGTCAACGACGGCGACGCCCAATTTTCTGCGACACGACCTCCGTAACGTTGTCGCGTTAATAAACATAGACATAAATTTTTCCTTTCATAGCCACAGTTTCGAATCAAGCAGCAATTCACATTTCCCCAAAATGATTTAATCGTGTCGACTGAACGCAAATGTGCCGCCAGTGCTTAGCGAAGTGCTTTCATCAACAGGGGCTTTATTCTCATTCATCCAGGGGGCAACACAGCTGTGCTACCACGGTGTAATAATCCGTGTGCGAAACTTTCCATGGACGCGACCACTTTTATTCACTAACTATACACCTCACCTTCTGCGCACAGCTGCGGTTGCTTCTGTTTAATCACCGTTCATTTAGATCAGCCAAGGACAAATTTAGAAGCGAGCCGCTGACTTCCGGTGCGAGCTCATGTTTAAACCGACTCACATTTTCTTTTTTTTTCCTTCTAAGAGCGCGTCACCGGTAGAGGCTATCGGTGTGCCACCCACCGCACATTCGGGGGACCGACCACGCTTGAGCGCGGCGTCCTTGCAGCGCCGTCGCCTCGGGGGCCGTGTTCACCGAGCATTGACGCACAGCCGGCGAGGCTGCCTATTGAGGCCCATTCCCACGTTCATAAAAGCCGACCCTCTTTGCAATGAGATAATGAACGGATATAAATAGGCCAGCCGCCACCGCCGCCTCCTCCTATGCCACGAGGCACCGGCGCGCTGCGGGAGAGCGGGCGCCCCCTCAAAAGCTCGCCAGAATGGAGCAGTGTACACGGTTATATACAGCGCGGACTTTGATGTATATGATACTTTATTTTGTTGTCGGCCGCCACAGACGCTGCACGTTGCCGGGGGCCTCGTGAATGCGAGCCACCTTTGAGGTCACCGCGTTCCGGTCAATTGGCACAAGTGGCGCTGCCTGCCACCTCGAGGCCGAAATTTTTGGTGAGTGAGAAGCCAGAGCGGTGATATGGCGCTTCGCGTGGAGCTTCTCCGCAGTTAGCCGTGCATCTCACGTCCACGGCGGCTCAGAAAAAAGACACCTGCAGCATACCGTGTTACCGTCAACGGTACCGGAGTACCGGGAGGCGGTTCACCGCCAGTGAGCATGCGCTGATTGGTCCCGATGTTGCAGACGCGCGCGCAGCTGCCGGGTACCTGGCGCCATCTGGCGCTGTCAAGGCGGTTTCCGTATGCGCATTGGCTGCGCGCGGGCTCCCTGTATTCAGGTACCGGTACACCGTATACTAAAGGTGTCTAATGGCATGCGGCACTAATGGTTCGGCCACAATAACAACACCTAAAGAAACGACAACAATGGCCTTCAAAGCGTTTCTCAAAGGCCGACAGCATTGTTGGCTCAGTAATGCCTTCACAATTAGTTGCGTCTGAGTCTGTATTTTATTTTATCGCACGCCAACTTTGTAAGCTCTGCTGAACAACCTTATTTAACACTCGCTCATATCGCACTGTATAGTTCACTAGCGGCTGTGGTCAAATGCACTGGCGGTGCTTTTCTATATATTTTCACACATCATCATCATCACCTATCACACCTCTCTTTCTTGCCTCCTCCACCTCCCTAAGAGCAGAGGAAAAGGACAGAGGATTGCATAACAAATGCCGGCCTCTTTTCTTTATAAATAAACTGTCTATCTCGCAGTAAGGTGTTACTTCGTTACATTTTGATGTTGCACAGTTTAATAGCGTGGATACAACGTTCGACGCTTTTCTGCCATCTCGTGGTGCTCGTTACGGCCGGTCTCGAAAAATCTCTTGTTGAGATTAACTGTCATGGTGCGTGTTGTGTTTTTCATTGTAGTAGCGTCATTGTGATGTTTTGTTTTGCGCTTTACCATATCGTAGTCATTGTGTGTCGTTGTGCGCTTCTGTGACAATTTCCGGTGCAGCTATCCAGAGCCAAGCGTTGCACATTGTTATTAGTATAAATACACAGAAGTGCTTCGAGGATGTCTGGGGCGCCTGCGAATGATGTGGGCAGGCAAGTATAAGAGCCCCACCTGTGTACCAGTGCTCTCTAACAAATGTGTTTTCAAAACTACGTCCTGACAAGGACACTTTCTTTGCCGATTTGCTATGCACATTCCCTCAGAATAAGCTCCTTCTAGACGTTCCGTCCATTCAATTACGTCCCGCACAAAGTTTTTTTTTTTTTCACTGATAAATGCTAATGTCTCCAGCAACGGGAATACCCACTGAATGTTATTATCTTACAGACAGATGACAAATGAACGGTCGTTTGTTCACGCCTAGCAGAGGAAAGAATTGACGATTTTCTGAATTTGCGCCTCAAGCTCACCCGCCGCGGCGGATAAGTGGGTAGGGCGCTCCGCTACTGATCCGGAGTTCCCGGGTTCGAACCCAACCGCGGCGGCTGCGTTTTTATGGAGGCAAAACGCTAAGGCGCCCGTGTGCTGTGCGATGTCAGTGCACGTTAAACATCCCCAGGTGGTCGAATTTATTCCGGAGCCCTCCACTACGGCACCTATTTCTTCCTTTCTTCTTTCACTTCCTCCTTTAACCCTTCCCTTACGACGCGGTTCAGGTGCCTAACGATATATGAAACAGATACTGCGCCATTTCCTTTCCCCCAAAACCAATTATTATTATTATTGTTCAAGCTCTCAGCAGGAGGAGGAAGTGCTGTGCTGATTACCTGGTACCTGTGCAGGGCCACTTTTTGCTTGTCATCCTGATCCGGAGCAAAGCATGCCGGGTAGATTACCAGGCGTAAATACCTGGCACCTATTCCATCTGCACAGGTAACAAGTACCAGGTAATTACGCCTGGTAATCTACCCGGCATGCTTTGTCCCGGATGAGGATGACAAGCAAGAAGTGGCCGACACACACGTACACACATTCCACGGGGTGCATATAAGTGCAGGATCCGTGAATTACCTTAAAAGGGCATTCGCCGCGCATAACGCTGAAAGGGCGTTACCGAAGGATTTAATCGCATTAGCCAGAATGACGTTAGTCTTGACGTAGTCTTAAATGAACCTTGCGACTTGTGCCTTATGCAGTAATTGCACCAGCAGTTTGCTTAGACAACACACACAGTTGTCATTTTGTGTATAATGTACGAATATCCATGCAGTTTGCCATAACGTGAACAAAACAACAGAAACAGAGACGAGCACGCGTGCTCCAAGTGCTGCTCTTTTTGACCTCTTTGTTTCTTTACAGCCCCGCAGGTGTTTCTGGCCCCGATGTACGGAGAGGAACTGAAATCGGCCTCGCAAGAACTGAACGCTTGGTACACTGCTTCGGAGGGGGAAAAAAGAATGGAAGAGGAAACGGAACGGAGAGAAATTCACCGTAACGTGGCTCAGGTGTGCTCCGGGTCTCCAGGGATCTCGTCACGAGGGAGGATTGCAGGGAGTGGGGAGCAGGAGCAGAAGAAGGAGGAAAGAAAGCCTCAAACATCGATTCGAGGAGCGCCACTTTGCGGTCGCAGATGGATGGAGAGGGGGCCCCACGGCGAACTGGGGAAACGCGATACACACCGAGGCACCGGCTGACACCTTCCTTCGCGTACGAGTCCTTCTTCTTCTTCTTCATTAGATGTTTTATTTTCTCTTTCGCTCTCTCTTTGTCTTCGTAGCGACCTCTCACACGTTCGTGTATATAGCCATGCGCCATTCATTGGGCTTTTTCCTCCTTTGGTCTGCTTCACCCATATCTGCTGCTATCGTTTTGTTCGGCCTTTTCTCTGCGCACTCGCGCACCTTGACACGCAGCATTGAGACGTTGCTGCGTCGCAGTAAGCTCGTACTAGAGCGTGCTGGCGGTTGCCTCCCTTGGGGGTTCCGGCGCGCTCCGCGCCATCTCTCCATTGAGGCCCTGCGCCGAGCCGAGCCGAGCACGAGCCGTGCGGTGCCGAGCATACGTGCAGCAGCCCTCTGCGGTCTGCCGGGAGGGTCAAGGCGCGCTCCGCTAATGCTCGCGCAAACAGAAAGTGCGCGGCTGTGCGCCCCGACCCCACATGTGTGCGATGTTGGCGGTGCCTATAAGACCTCAAAGCCTTCCTTGAGTTCGGCGCATGATTCTGCTCCGCTGTCTGTGCTTTGCGCCAGTGCGAGAACGGCGCGGGAGAGGCAGCAACTGCAGCGAGGCGGTTACCTCGTTTGGATTTGCTCGGTCTTCTATTAGCTTGCGCGTGGCACGTGCGAATGGGTGACCCGTTTATCGCGTCATGTGCTCTTATCTCTTTCATTTCAGAGTTCGTGTTCGTCTCACTGAAATGCCCTGCCGAGTCGTACCGCTGTGGTCTGCCATAAACAGGGTAGAAATTTGGGACTCGAAAGAAACGCTCCTTTTAAAATGGCACGGATATAAGCTAGAGGAAGATGCTATTTGTGAATGTTAAGTTGCTTGTCTTGTTCAGATAAGCATTCCTCGCGGTACAGTGAGAGCCGTTTGCCAGTACCAACAGCGGTGAAGAAATTGGGGTGTTGAGACAAAACATTTAAAAGCATACTGTAATGGTCAATTTTTCGAGAATTCGAAGTATAACAGCCACACGCATGCACACAGGCACGCACATGCTCGAACACACACGTGCAGCCTTCACCGAAAGTAACCAGGCTGCACTGTTTGTTTCTCGGTTGAATAGCAGAGCCCTTACGACTTCCCTAAAGAAGAAAAAGCTCTCGTAATGTGAGGACAAAGGTTCTCCTTACCGTACAGAGACATCCGAACACTGAAGTTACGTTTGACGTATATAGCAAACCGTCTAGCCTGGTTACTTTTGAGAAACACTGTACACGCACGCACGTGGGCGGGTGGGAGCGAGCGAGCGAGCAAGCTCCTTACATCTATTGCATTCTTATGTTTCTAACTGGTGCAGTGCAAAAGGGATTAAGCGAAAAAAAAGACTACAGTTTTTAATCTTGCCGTAGTTTCTCCACTGTCGCAACAAGCATAAGCTAACGAATGTCGCTGAGTTTAACGGTGCGCAAGGAAAAAAAATAGAGAGAGAGGAAGACAGAGAGAGAGACTATTAAGTATCTGCTCTTCAGTTTTTCCGGCACTTAACCAGAGTGGCCCCGGCATGGAAGGCACGTGGAAAGCGTACCTTGTTTAATCAATGCGCCAAGGTACTCGAGAGCGAAAGAAAGGATTGCACAAATTCCAAGAGGTTGGAAGTTCGAGAAAGAAAAAGCAATGACAAGGAAGGCTAAGAGTCAAAACAAAGATTCGAAGAGCAATACCTAATTAACCGCTGCACCCAACCCTTCTATTTTCTGACCGTCATTTCCTTGAAGGACGAAGGCCTTCGGGAGCAAACTAAATTTTTATCACGACACAAGGACTGGCCAGGCAGTACGCAACACTTCTCCCGGTAATGCAAGTCCTTTCTCTTTTTATCCCGCAAAAAGAATTTCTTATCGCAAGGCACACTGTTAAATAAAAAAAAAGAAAACCTTGTACGTAAGTGAATAGTACCTCGGGCAATAAAGGCCTATGAGGATTTCTTCTTCTTCCCTGCGTTTGAATGGATAAACGTGGCCGCTCTCACACAGAAGAGAGCTTATATCGACTATCCTTTTTGATAGGCCGCAATTACGGGGTGAATTGCCTCGCGACGTTTCCCGACACTGCGAATAGATACAAGTCCCTTCCGTGCCTAATCTCGCACTGCTAACAAGATGAGCAGCAAGGCAGTCCCAGTAGGTTCGCTTCATCTGATAGGTATAGCATGTCTTCTCCTTTGTTTCATTTGCTGCATGGAATTTCCTCCCTATATTGAACTGGGAACACATTCGCTTCCCTTCGAGGTCTCTACAAAGGAGAGAGACGATTCGACTGGACTATTCGCGCATTACGACAAATACCAGCCCGTCACTGGAGCCAGGCGGCAGTAACAGGCTGGTCGATCTCTGCCGTTCATTAAGCGGCGACGAGTGAGCGGTTAATTATAAGAACGAAACCTGCCGGTTAATGAACACCGTTGGCGTAGTGACATCCGAACACTGAAGTTACGTTTTACGTATATAGAACGGCGCTATAGCATCGTATGTAGTTGAAAATATACTGCAAGCCTCAGTACCGCTTCTTGCTCACAAACTAAACTATCTACTCAAAGTGGGAGAGAGAAAAGCGAATGCTATGCAGTTGCCAATTGGCGCTCTATAGTCTATTACACACGCTGGCTGAAGGCGCTGTTTCCTGACCATCGTCTTAGAATGAACTGTCACAAAAGCATATTATGTTGTTTGTTTTTTTTTATTAAGGTTACGCTACACACATTCTCACGAAATTGCACATTACTCGCAACACCTCCGAGCAAGCACTTTCACAATAAGCGACGCCGAAGAGTTACAACCAGCTCGGCCACACCACTGCACACCGAGAGAAAGGGATGCCGGGGCTTTTACTCGGAGCTCAAGCGAAGCGCTATCGCGGGCGACGCACGGGCGAGGTCCTCGCTACGTCGAGCCAGCGGTAATCTTCAATTTCTCCTAATCCCCAGCGCGTTACACGTGTATTCATGCAGACGCGGATCGTGAGAGAGCCGGGGATTCGTTTCAGGAGTCAAAACGACTCGGGGATTACGCGGGAGTCAGCCGGACGTCGTGGAGAGTAAAGGACTGGAAAAAGAGAAAAAAAAAAGAACCTGCGCTGTAGTCTCATTCGGTGCACGGCTCCGCACGTTCGCCTCTTTCCTTTCGGACGCTGTCTTCGCAGCTGGAAGGATACTAATCGAGCTTGATTCTGCGGAGCAATGCGATTCCAATCAGTGCCGTCAAGCACTGACGGGCGGTATAGATTACGAGTCGGAGCTCTGCGGAGACACTTTGCTGCTTAGCCGGTGGATATAGACCCCGGCTATCACGCGGATTTCGTGCGCCAGTGTGTGACGTGAACGTTGGTACCCGACTGAGCGCAAGAGTAGCCCGTAAGTCGCAACGACGACACTCCGAGTGGCGTTCAAAGAACGTCATTCTCCCACCTTCCTCCGATCGCGGTGCACACGAAATCGAATCTCTCGTCGCTTCGCCTAACACGCATCGTTCAGTAGGATATTGATTGAGAACGAAGTGTACGCTCGTTTCTATTCATCAAGCCGCTTCTTGTCCACTTCATTTTATTCGTAGCAAGACGTGTTTACAATGTAAAGTACGGTGATACAAGATGTTCTTGTCGACAGACCCAACGTGTTACACTTCAAATTCCCTCTCCTGTGTAGAAGATCGAGTGTTGTACAGCCCCGTATAACCAATGTACGCAATGTTTGCACTGTGTTTGGCGGGACCGATCCGCTTTCCTACCACCTCCTTTTTAAATAGCTGTTTCAAACTTTCGTTCACAAGAGTGGCGCGCTCACATCGAAACAAAACAATTAAAAATAAGTGGGTGTACCCAACGTGAGATTCATCCAGCTGCTTTCGGACTCACGTACAGCCGGTTAATTCAAGCTGTTTCTCTAACGCTTACATATTGAAACTGGGAAGAGACGCGTTGTGTGAAGGTCGGGCGCCTCGCTCTCGCTCAATGACCGGAAGTGCCTCTATGCAAAGCAACGTGCGGTGTAAATATGCTCTCGGGAGAGCCCACTTCACAGCCGTTCTTCCTCTTCGCTCGTCATGCCTTACTAAAGTACGGGGCGGCGGGTTGCCCCTATTCCTTCTTTGTGTTTTGTATGGACCCTATCTTGAACGCATTCTCTCCAGCTGCGCTACACAATGCACACGTACCGTCGAGGAGACCGCACACGTTATGCTAGCACCGCCGGTGCACGAAGGCACTTAAAAAGACAGAGAGAGAAAGAGAGAGAGAGAGACCGCATGAAGAGCAGGAGAAGGCGGTTGAAGAGTCGAGGGAGCGTTGGAGGTTGCCCTGCCCCGTCGTCTACGGTGTCGCCGTGTCGAATGTCTCCCTCTTGGCGTCAGCGGGGCCTTCATTTGCACCTTTTAGCGGCACCGCGAAGGGCGCTTCGCTGCATAGCGAGCGAGCTGCGCGGCGAAGCACTTTGGTGAAACCGTATAGCCTGCGCGGTGCGTTCGACAGGAGATGGGGGCAATACGGTGGAGCGTCGTCGAGCGTTTGTGAGCTTGCGAGTGCGTGCGTGCGTGAATGTGTGAATCTGCCTAACGTCATGTGCTCGTGTTCCTGGTTATCTGTATGGGAAATGGGCGAGCGTCTACGTGCACACGCGTATCCGGTGATAGATCGGGGTGCGTGGTTCACCTGACCCGCTGCGCCGTCTATGCTGCTTCGACGTGCACGAACTCTGGGCCCCCCAAAGCTGCAGGCAAGGTTCAGTCTTCGAGGGGGTGCGTTCTTTGTAAGGAACGATGAGCTTCGTTTTCTTCTAAGAGAAAAAACTAGCGCAACAGAGGACGAAAGACGCAAGTGATGGAACACGAGGGGAACAAGCGATAACTTCCAACTGTATTTATTTTCCAAAAACACCCATACATATACGCCAGAACATTACTACGTGTCACCACCTGACATGCGGGAACTAAATCAATATAACGAAAAGCTGACTTTTTATCACACAAACATATAAGGATGTACGAACACTAATACAGCCTTTGTCAAAAGCAAAGGCCCCAACGGGTTTGCTCCCAAGCTGTGTAGTGAAGCTCTTTTACAGTATCCGTAGTAAGCAGTCCGTAGTTTCGGAAGGGCAGCGAGGAGTTGCTCTCGCCTTCGACATATATGAAACGCTAGTCAGGCGTAACCAGCCACAGATGCATGGCCGATAATGAAACCCCTTGGGGTCTTTTCTTTCGACAAAGGGTGTAAGACAACCAGCTGCAGTGCATGGTCCATAATGAAATTCCTTGGTGTATTTACTTCTGGCATGAGGTGTAAGTCCTAATGTATGTACCTTCGCAGCCTCAGCTATTTCCTTCGTTACCGTATCTTTACTTCCGCCTATAACGCCACATTTCTCAAAGAGTGGCTCAGAGTTACGTGACTCATACATGATTAAGAACGGTCGGCAAGCAACCTTTCTCGCTCGTTCTCAATGTTGCGCGCATGCTTCCTCAGTCGATCATACAAACGCCTGCTATTATATCCGACATACTGGCTTCCGCATGACAAGGAAATCTGGTATACAACACATTCATTGCATTTGGCTTATAATTTTGTTTGTTTGTGTGAACATACTGTCACGTTGATATTATCAGTTTTTCCTACTTTGCACGACGTATCAAGTTTCTTCGGAGCCGAGAACGCGACAGTCACGTTCGACCATCGCGCAATTGTTTTTAAACTGCGGAAAATTTTGTGAATGTATGTAGTGCAGCACTGCAAAATGCTTTCAATAACATAGGATTTTTTTCTCATCTCCTCGAAAAGTTTTTCTTCAGCGCAGATCTCGATATGAACAGGGTAACTAGCATTGGTCATCTTCGAATGTTGTTCAAAAATTTCAGACGCGATTTTTGGAGAGCATTGTGAAAACAAACGTTAACAATAGCTACTTTCATTAGTTTTGAATATGCCGAGTGATATGACAGAAAAGGTCTGTTACTTTGTGGCTGGTAGGCCTAGCAAGTGGAATAGGCTGAAAGGTAAAGTTGATCTAAAAATCGATTCATTCATCGGCAGTTCAGGTATAAAAAACAGGTGTAAAACAATCCTTCATAGCGGTTAAAATACTTACAACCTTTGAATCAAGAGAGCCTGAGCCACTGCTTGCAACAATTAAAAATTAATTAGTGAATCGAAATGTTTTCATTACGTGCATCCTGCCGAAGGCATTTACAGCAGGCTTGTCAAAAACAGGTCACTTGGCATCGGGGTTTTGCGCGATCCGATACATTCCCCTTCTTTCTGGAGGTACAGTTTCCAATTCAAATTAATGAAAAGCTGACTTCAAATAAAAAAAAAATGAGAAGCTCTTTTCAAAAAAGCGGCTCATAGGAACGCAGCACCCTCGAACTCATCAATACATTCTTCTACTCAGCACAGTACTTCGTCATTCGGAAACGAATGATAGAAATCTTTAATATCCACTTATAAATCGAAAAGGCTGTCGATGGACTCAGACAGGACAATTATAATTTTTGTTCGAATTCTGTACAATAGGTCAGCAACTTGTAAAAGGTATGTACAGCTACGGTTGTAAGAAGAAGGAAAAAGCCTTTTCCCACATTTCTGTCTGAGACATGATGCCACTGAGCGGTTGCTCTTGCTAATGCGTTTGATGTGGCTTAGCACTCAAGAATGTGTTTACCTTTCCTTGAGGAAGCAATTTATTTTGACAGCCTAGGATTTAACTTTTTGCAGAGCTCGAATGGCACAGTGTTATTTCACTTGGGTGGATGTTCACGAAGCTAGTCGGAGAAGTCAGAACATCTGAGGCTTCAGTATGAATTCAATATTGCCAATAATAAAATAGTAATCGCATTGCCGACAAAATAGTAGACGTGAACAAAAAAAAAACAATGATGTCCCGCGTTTCTTGATAATAGTGACTTGTCAGTGTCACTTCAAGGAGTGTGCGATTTCTTTCTGCACAAAAACGCCTGTGGCGCTTTTTATTATTTCAAATTTGTTCAACTCAGTGGCAGTTGTCTATTTTAGCAACTGAGATTTACAGCGACATAGCTGTTGTTGTCAGTGCACTAACGTACAGTCGTGTGAACGGCACCGTCGGGTCGTTTGAGAATACGATTTCAATCCAGACCCTTCTGAAGCTCTCTACGAGCATGTAGTCACCTTATAATATTTATTTCTGCTTGCTTTGAACCAGCACGCGGCATAAAAGCACAGTAATGCGTATCATCATAAGTCACGGTGCGCTCGTTATTAAAGATCACCATGAGGCGCTATAGACTAGGCTCGCTATTTTGCATTTTCGCGCCAGAAATCCCGCACCTATTAATTCTGAGGTTGCAGTACATAACACCAGACATTGAGTTCAGGAGAATGATCTATCGTGCACAAAATTTCGACTTCTCAGTACCAACATCACTGCGCAGCTGCTTGGCAGCTCAACCGCGGAAAGTCAGCGCACATGCTCATGCTAACAAAATGGGACATTCGTACAAGGCGCACCGGTTAGTGGCACAGGCTTCGCAGTACCAGAAATGACAATTTGTTCGAGTATTATGCGCTGTAATGTCGAGAGTACGAGTAATGCGATGGTGTCACTATATGCGACAGTGGTTAAAGTCCGTACACGGAGCAGACATACGAAGTAGAAAAGATCGAGCTGCTTGCGCGCATCTCCACGCGAACGAAGCCAAAGACTGCCTGCGCAGACCACTTCGTTTCCCTTAAATTTCACATTTAACTACTCAAAATATCAGAATAAGGAAAGACGCGGCAAGGCCCGGGAGCAGTGGCAACCGCCGGCGCCGACAGCAGGTTCAAAGCACAGCTCCACCAAAGAATAACAATAACGTATAGAGAGAAGCAAGCAACAGCGAAAGGGACCAGGCTGGCAGGGTGAGTGGGGCGCCGAGGTGAAAGAAGGCAAATGTGGCACGCGCCAGGATGTGGTCCTCTCGAGTTGCTGCCCCCCCCCCCCTCCCCCCTTCCGACTAATGCGAAAGCTGGCGGTGGCCTCCGGGGGCGCGCACGTGCGGCCAGCAAGCAGCCCGCGGCTCTGCACTCCGCCCTCTGCCTGGCTCGGGTGTAGGGTTTCCTCAACGCCTGTGCCGGTTCCAGGGAAAAGGTGTTCTGCAGGCGCCGGATGAAGCATCGAAAAAGCGCGCACGTTGCAGAGAAAAAAGAGCGCACGAAGGAAGGTGTCGCAGGGTTCAAGCACGGTGATGCAGTCAGGAGCATTTCCTGAAGTACACGATGCAAAGCATTTGCTATTCTGGAATCTGTTAGTACACTGCTCATTGTAAACGCGAATGAAGTTTGAAATTGCTTCTTGATGAGATAAAAACAATAATTTCTGAGACTTATCACCAATCGCTTATATATAGTCCATTCGCCGGAGCACCCGCTTTTGGGAACTGAAGGGCACTAGAGGTGCGGCCATTCGAGGTATTGCAGTAAAATTGTTGCGATAAACTGAACTCCAATCGTGCTCGACAGGAATGTTGCATGAACAAGAAAACGACCAAGGCAGCAATGTGGGCTAGTTGGTTGAACATCTGGTTTGAATAACGCACTACACACTAAGAAAACGACAACTCGGGCAAAGGAAAAGAAAGAAAGGGAAATAAAAGAAGCCTTTGAGATATTGGAGGCCAGTGAAGAAGAGAGCGTAAGCACACCCTCGGTGTTGTTATCAAGTGAGGAGGTGCATTTAATCAAGAAACGAAGGAGCTTGAGACCCAGCCGTTGGCAATGAATTGATTGTTTCAGCATGTTCGTGAAATGTATTTATGTACCCTCGTACCAGAATAAATTTTAGTTGTTAGTGCGCGCTTGTCCTGTGTCCTCCGTTCCAGTTGTCGTTTTGTTAGTGTGTAGCGCGTTATTCAAACCAAAAGAAAACGACAGCAGACGTAGAGGACACCGTGGCCGCAGTTTTGCGTAACGCCAGCCATGGTCATCGGGTTTTTTTTTTTTTCAACCGATTACACGAATGCGCACTTCAGAATAGTATTCGTACGGTGAGCTGCCAAGCTTTTACAGGTGACAAATATACCTTTTACACAGGTGACATGGGCAAAGGCCACCCGTCACGTCGAAATCGCGGTACGGGAACGAACTGTCGTCCTGAATGCATGCATTTATAGTATATTTGACTCCGAATGTTAACAGTCAATTGGTTCCGCTCAACTGCAACTACTTCACTACAATCCTGTTCGATGACCTTACTTTCTTCTGTGCTCTTTACCCAGGGATAAACGGCGGGTATCTTTCTCCAACTATGCAATCCCGCCCTGGAACTCAGTCAAAAAATAGTGAATTTCGATCCCCACGCGGAAAGATGAGAATTCGACTGCGCTGGCAGGTTGCCAAGATCCGTCGGCTATTATGTCAGCAACGCAAAAAAAAAAACAGTAGCCAAACAAAACGTTGACCGCAACGAAAGTGAAAGAACGAGAACAACTTCATGCAACCGTCTCGGCGACGTCCGAACCATTTGGCCACGTTCAGAGCTCGCATAGTGCGCTTGTTTGTCTTGCCTTCGACGGTTTCCCCGGCGGTTGCCACCGCGCGGCACCGACAGGCTCAGAAAGCAATGTTCGAATTCGGCCAACTCCACGGGGCTCGAGGAGAACTTTCTTGCTGCAGAAGCTATACCGCGGATGCAAGGTGATGGCTTCGTGCCTTGTTGTTGGCTCGGCCGCACGTGAGAACAAAACGCGTTTAAAAATTGGCGCCATATTTACTTTTCGGATTGAGTGACTATTTGTTCAATGTATTTTTTATGCACCTTAAATTTAATCTTTCACCTTCTTTGTCTTGCAGGCCAACCAGGCACTGCCAGTGAGGCCCATCCTGGGCCTTAGCACGTCTAGCTTCTGATTTTGAACACCTATAGAGTTTTCTTACAGGGCTTTATTTATTTTCTCCTCCGATCATCGATATATCTGTCTGTATGTGCGCGAATACAGACAAAAGTGTTTTAACTTTTTTCTTGACTGGAGGTCTAGCGTGATCTAATTGTGTTCCTCAATCTGCAACCTATACTCTGGAAAGGGAAGAGTCCGTGGCTGCAACAGGCAGAAGCTGAAACCAGCAAACAATAACGATGCGTGGCCATTTGAATCGGTTCCCAAAACGGCAGTGTCATTCGAAAATTCTTGTGAATTTTATTTATATATTGAACCTACAGGCTGCTAAGATCATATAAAGCTCTTTCGCATTAAGACCCTTCAAAGAATATTAAAAAAGCGGAAATAAACGGCAGCAAGTGGTGTGAAGAGTGCCCCCAAAAGCAGGCAATAAAGTATTCAGGTTAAAGAGTGGTAGATGCCACATATATAGAAGAAAAAAAATGCGCGAATCATTACAAAAACTTCTCATACCTGTACGAGCTCTGGCAAGAGGGAAAAAAATGTGCCTTGTTTTGAACGATGATCCGAAAAGATCCGAGTTATGACGTGAAAAGAAAGCCTGTATATGCTTGCATTGAGTCCGTGTGGTCTGTTAGGAGAGGGTATGCACTCAAGTTCTGTAGCAGTATATTTCCTTTTATATCCACCCCTAGCCCCTTTGCTCCATAGCAGAGTAGCAAACCGGCACGTGCCGCCTTACTTTTTCCACACTCTATTTCTCTCAATGGAGCATTAAATCAAGATGGAACGAAGGCTGAAAGGAAGGAAGAAGGAGATGGCGGTGGAGTGGGATGGGGATGGCCTGATCATGGACTAGCTAACCACGCGCGCGCAAACAGTGCAACAGCACTGCAGGAAGGAGCGAGAGAGGTAGATGCAGAGACAGGGAAGACCTTCCCCCTCTTCTGCAGTTCACTCTCAGAGCTCATTTCCTCAGTGGGGCTAAAGATAGGGGTATAGAGAGTGCATTCCGATGCGCGCGCGTGCGAAGCGTGGCTCCGACGGGTTCCCCCACGCAAATTTTGTTTTCTCCGCAAGCCCTCCCTCCCTCTCGGTTACTTTTAGTAGTGCACGGGGGCTCCTTCCACGAAGGTGATTAGACGAGCACTCTTCATCAAGCAATGCACGCCGTGCGCGCGCACACACACAGCCGTCGCCCCTGCGGGGCTCGAAGCGGCTCCCCAGCCCTGCAGGGGTCTCGGCGGTCCACCGAGCTTCTCGCGCCGTGCGTCACATCCGGTCTTCTCCCGCGGGCACACATGGGCCCGCTCTATATTAAGAGGTGTGTACGTGTTTGTCAGTTTGCGAACGTACTAGCAGTAGTGCCTGTGCGCGTGCTCGTGCACGTGCGCACACGTGAGCGCAGACGGAGATACGACTCTTTCCAGGACGCCCTTATTGGCTGCTTTTTTGCCGCGGTGAAGGCACACTAAGCGCGGTCGGAAATCAACAACAACGGCAGAAAAAAAAAGCACTCGTCACTGGAATAAACGACGGTCGTTGCTGAAGGAAACATGGCTTGCGACAGGGTGAAATGACAAAAGAAAAAAATAAGAGAACGAAGAAGATGGAAGCTTCGAAGTAAGAGATTATCTCGATTCACCGCGCGCACACGTGACGTTCGCGTGTCTTTTGTTTTGCGGCGCTTCTGCCCGCAGCTCGGCGCTGCAGGATGCTTGTCGCCAGGCCGAGAGAGCACAGTCGCTGCCGTGATTAGATCCCGGCCCTGTTTTGCAGCAGCAGCAAAAGCAGGAGCCAGAGGAGACCAGCTACTTCGGTACACACCGGTCCTGTTTGCCTTTCGCGGGTTCCGCGGGACGCCTTCTATTTCTTTCGACGCGTCTTCGTACTCCTATCTGCAGTACACAAGGCGGAGAAGGAGCAGCTATATAGGTCTGGGCGCCTCGACGCTGCTCGCACGGAATGCGTGTAGAGCACCCCAAAATGAGTAGCTAGAGGCACGAGGTGGAAGCGACTTTACACGTGCGGGCAGTTGTCTCGAACAACAACAAAAAAAAGACAAAGAAACTATCAGGTTTGGGACCAATACTTTCGAAGCCCCACAGCAGTTTGGACTTGGGAAGTTTTAGGTGTCATTAGGTGCTGCTCTGAAATTTGAACGTCTCGACTCGCCAAACAACTGGGGGCTATGCGCGCGCGACAAACATTGACTAAAGCGCGCCAGCCGGTAATAAGAAGCGGCCCAACGTGGTCGCTGAGCGAAACTTTTGAAGTTTTCTGCAGCACTTGGTGCCACTAATACTAAAACGAAGAAGATATTACAGTTCGTGCAGAGAAATTCAACCTTAAACACTTCCTGTTTCTCAGAGAGTTTTCTGAACATTGGCAGCCGAAGAATGAGAATTAGAGAAAGTTTTTCAACCAAGACTAGAAGGTTTTACCACCGTGTGAAAAACTACAGGCATGCTACTCTCAATAAAAGATGTTGTTTAAAGAAACGCTGGCTAATGAAATAGCAAGAGAAGCCGTAGGTGACTGCGTTATATGCACTTTCAAATACCTCTATTACGGTGGTTCAAGGTAAAAGTGTCTCTTTGTTCCTGACCTAAGATAAATCACTGTGCTAATAATGGCGAGAAGCAGGAATACTCGTGCTGTGAGCCATCTCCGACTCATCCATCATTAAGGTTTGACCTCTAAGCCACACTTACAGAAGGGGGACAATAACCTCTCATGACGCAGCCTGGCCGCGACGGTCAAACAATCGTAATTTAATTACATTTATAGACTGCAATCGAAAGAACAATAAGTTACTTTTCGACGGTAACACTTGCGTATGACCTGCACACATCGGTGCATACCGTGGCAATACAAGTACACGGCTGGTACACTGTGCTCATGATGAATATACCTCCCTTCCCTGCCGAGCGAAATTTAATTAGGCGGCGGCCCACCAGCGTCAGCCTACGTTGATATGAAACAGATCATTCTTCCCGCCGGTGTGGCGACCCCTACACACGCTTATAGCACACGTAAGCGTCTACGCCTCAATACCGCGGGAGGTATCGGACAACGGGGGCCAGGGTCAGCTGCCACTCGCGTGCACCTTGCTTTGGCGGTCGGCACCGAAGGCTCCAGAAACCATTCATCAACATGCAACCCCCCTTCCCACATGTCGGCGAGCCTTACGGTTCGGGTAGCCTCTCTTGACAATGTCGCCTTTATGCTTACGAGAATTTTTTTCTATGTATATCGGGGCCCCGTCACACGTGCCTTACCACGCCAGGTATCGATTTACTTGTCAAAGTACCAGAGAGACTAGGAGGAACCAAAACTAATGACAAGAAGAATATTTATTAATACTGCATCGCATTCTACCTGGGCCCTAGAGATAAAACAGATCATGACGCTGAGACCTGGTCGGAAGAGAAATAAAAAAAGAAAGGGGGGGGGGGGGGGAGAAAGCGGATAAGAAGGATGGAAACGGACTGCCAAATAATGGCCAATCAAAGAGTTTCAATACTATAAAAATCAAAGCAAAAAAACTAGTTTGTCTTTGCTCTTGTGGTTGTACGAGACTAGCGCCACATTTCTGCGGGCATTCTGCAGTGTTTATACAGTATAATGTCATTTCTAACGTTGTCGAACATTCCGATGTGCGTTAAAGATACACAGATGGTCGAAATAATTCTAAACATCTTCATTAAGGCACGCCTCATAGAGCACACACTGATATGGCGCGTCAAAACCCATTAACTAACCAAATGAGCATTGCGAAATTAAAACGATTCGTTTATTCCAACGGCAAGGCTCCCTTGGTCTAGCGCCGCTTTTATTAATGACCTAGTGTACACGATGCGTTAAATGTTCCGAAGCCATATGGTCTGCTTTTGCTTCGTCAAGTGGAGCATTTACGACAGCCCCAACCTCAAATTCTCTTTGTGCTATAGGAGAAGGACCGTTCTCAGTTGGCAGTTTCAAAGGTGCTTTAAAGGGCAACTCCAGGGGTTTTTTGGACATATTGAGTTGACAGTGCAATTGTCTGGAGTCGCCTCTCTGTGCGCCACAACAAACCGCTCTTAAAAATAACGACTGTAACCATTTTAAAACAGGGAAAGAAGAAAAGTAAAATCGAAGCTCAATAAATGGCCAGGAACGATGCTTCGTGTGACGCAGTGATGACGTCACAAACATTAGTAGAAAAACACTCGTACACTCGTAGAGTTGCTGAAGGAGAAACAGAAAATTACGAGCCCTTTCATAAAATGCCTGAACCAACCTAACATAAGCCTCAGATTTTTGTTTGAGTGAGGCAGGGAGTTGCTATTGACGTAAGCAGAATGTTCGTAACGTGTAAAGTGCAGTGTTGCCCGTAGAAATCGACCAAGGTGAGGTCACAGAAACAGTAAACTTGAAAATCGATCTGCGTCCAAATGAAATGTCGCATGGATGCTAAACTTGGTGGAAGAAATTAGCAACGAAGGATAAACCTGCGGTATAAATTTCATTAGAATATGCTGACGTCGAAAATCCCCAGAGCTGCCCTTTAAGTGCCAGCTCATAGTTCCTGCTGAAAAGCAGGCCCTGCGGCCTGCGAACTTTTGTTGCACTCTATACCCTCCTGGTATGTGTCCTCCAGTGTCTCATCTGCCCGCCCCGAAAATACATATCACGAGTGATGCCCGCCAGCTAAATAAAGGCTCACGCAGCTCTCAGCTAGGTACCACCCCAAGTAGAGCGCAATCCACAAGAATTCATTTAATACTTGTATTAGACGTTTTCGGGGGCGCTTTGCAATTAGTATCGAAAGTTTTGCTCTAACTGCAATACCTGAGGACTTAATTATTTTAGGTTACTCAACACCCAATTAAACAGTGGACCAGAATTTATTCTGCCAACTGATAAGAGTTGTCAGTTAGCGCTTGTGTTGCGTGTCCTCAGTCATGTGACTCTCCTCTTTCTTTAGGGCGCGATTTTTCAAACAAGGATGAACCAACTCGCCAAGAGGTAAATGTTACATTGAAAAATGCCCTTGAGTTGCTCAATGGAGGGACCAACTGCATGCTGGGGCCATTTACAGTGCACCAGCGTATTTTAAACTTTGGCTAACGCTGATTGTGTGTGTGTGGGGGGGGGGGGGGGGGGGGACATACACGCTATGTGTGTGTGAATGGGGGGAGAGGGGTAAGCCCGATATTACCTTAGCAGACACACGAGCAAATGAATTCCGCACTACTCCTGTCAGCGCCTAAGAGAGAGAGCTGCTCGAGTCTTTATCCACCTAATGGGCAACACCCATGAAACCCAGGGCTAATTCCTTCTGATACGCGATCACCGGAAAGAACGCGCACTCACTTCCTTGCCAAGAACCATCCACCGAGAGGCCTCCGCCACCAGTCAGAGCGAGCCACGCTTGGCACACACAGACCCGATACACAGACATAGCGCTATAGAGCGAAGCGGTAAAGAAAGTAAGCCAGGCAGCATCCCGGATGAGGCAAAGGAGCAAGAATTTAGCGGAACCCGCGGTACAGAAAGGGGGCGCTTTGTTGCGGGCTGCTCGGCCAGGCACAACTCTTCGTTCGCCGTCGAACGCACCCTGCAGTCACGGCCGCGCCGTCAACGCGTTCTGGCTAATAAACGCCGACTTGAGTTACGGCGTTCGACGGGGCACCCCCTCCGTCGGTCGGGCCCACGTAGGCGGAAAAGGCCGTGGTCGCGACCGAGGCACGCGGTCCATGGCGCCGGCGTGATTGTCGGCATCGGCTCAGTCGCCGAAGCGGCTGCTGAAAAGGTCGCCGCAGAGAAGGGCCAGCCAGCCCCGTGCTCGCGCGGCATACCACGCGCCGTGCCGATCCCCTGCGGTTCTTTCTTGATCCCCCAATTTTATTTTTTCATCTTTGCTTTCTTTCAGGCCTCGCCTCTTTGACGCTGCACAAAGCCAGGCGCTGTTTCGGCTGAGCGACGTCCCGTGTGGTTTCGGAGAAACCTCGACCGAGCTACGGGGGGGGGGGGGGGGGTATAAGAAACGGGGAGACGAGACGCTAGTACGGGCCGGAAAGGGTCTGCGTACGCGCCTGTCGCTGTGTTCCGTTTCGATGTAACCAGGCAGCCTATAGAAATAAACCTTATTTCGGCCGAGGAACGGATCATCTAGATTGTTTCAAGTTAGGTGGATCTGAAGTGTGTTGGGTGGTAGCTAACGAAGACCGTCTGGTGAAAACTAAACGTATTAGTAAATTGTTATTAGCGATTGCTTAATAGCAGAAAATAAATGTGCCATGAATGTCTGACTCAAAGCGAGCTCCCGACCAGCGCCATGTGTGAAGGAATGATAGAGGGAATGAAAAGAGGCAGAGAGAAAGAGACAACGTGAACTCACATCACAGCACAGGGGCGTCTTTCTCATTCCGCTTCCATTGAACTGCTGCCGCCGGGTTTGCGATTTTTTATCGTGGTCTCATACTTAGCCGCACCTAGAAATTCTGGACCAACGAATTTTACAACGAAAAGTTATTTATGAACGCAATTTCTCGTATATCGTAAGATTGCACGATAACAATATATCCGCAGATCCCACCTCTGGACGCCTGTATGGTTTTCTGCTATTTATCTAAAAAAAAAAACATACCGCATTGGCTTTCCATGGCAGTCTTAACTACTCGGCGCAAGCGCAGGACAAACTTGAAAGCCAAAATTCTGCTACGCACCGGAACATTAAACTATTCCCAACAACATGTTTATAACAGTACCCTACAATATCACAAAGTTGCCTCGCAATTAAAAGTGATGTGCAAGAAATTTGGACATCAACCGAACACCAGAGCCATGGGTCATCCGTAAGACATACGTAGACTGCATCACAAGAAAAAGTTTAGCCTGAATATAAGCTTATAGGATTGAGCTATAAGCGGACCAAGGATGAGGTGGGACAAAGGTGCTGCTCATATGAGGCATAGTGAGTTTCCTAAGTGCCGGTTCATTGTTGTAGACTACGTTCTGGAATCTGCCCTTTCGGCTCGGCCGGCTGAGAAATGTTATTAGCTACCAGCAATAAGTCTCAGCCCGATGTTCTGTACCTACGCAACCAGTTCCAAATGTTGTATTGGCCGAGGAGGGGCCAATACGGGAATAATTTAGAGATCATGGGGCTGCTGCCCGTTGCCTTAAATTGCCCAGCGCGCGCAGAGAACAGAAGAGCACGCGCCACCTCGCGGGATATAACACCAAATAATGCATATATGAATAAGTCTGTATGCATTTGACAACAGAGACTCCGTCCTTTCCAACAGCTCAGCCGTGCACACCTTCGCTAGTGGATCTAGCCTTTGGAGCACGCAATCCATTGAAATTCACAGTAAGCGAAGTGTCAGGACGGCCGAAGGTGCAAAGGACGTCCACATTGATGCCTCACGCTTTGTCGTCGGTAAATGATGACAAAGCATCCGTACTCACACAAGTAAGCGCCTATATTTCCGTACGGTAGTATAAAGTTGAACTGAGCACACGGTACAATATGGAAGCCACAAGGTGGACACTAATAATAGAAATCTCTCAGGTCCGTTCGCTGCTGCCATCTGCTGGTACGTACAGACGACCGCTGCATAACTCCGGCGATTTTTTCCCAACTAGCTGTTCTCTTATTTGATGACGCTTTGCGCGAAAATCAATTAGAAAAGCTTAAGCATTCGCCGCATTGTTTGTACTTTGCTGGCAACATTTGGCTGCAATGGCTTCCAAAAATGCTTATGCACAGCTGGCACACATGACAGATTCCCACCGTACTTATTTTTTTCTTTATTATTGAAACACACAATGAGCATTGTAAGAGAACTGTTGGACTTATGCGGGAGGTTAGAGCCCTCAACGTCATGTCGTGCGATGTTAATGAAGCTTAAACTAATAGGAAATTCTATCAATTTGAAGCTTTCCTGCACAAGTATATGGGCAAAATGTTGCTATTGTTTTTTTACTTTATTTACTTCAAATTTTTTCGACAGTCATTCATATACAAAAACGGAATAAATAGTTTTTCACTCATATGAGATAGAGCAGCGTAAACGCTCGCTCCTTGGTGACGTGTAGAATGAGCGAATTTGAAACTACTGCACTTTTCAGTGTCATTTATTCGCAAGAGGTTGGGGCAATTGTATCGCGCTACCCGCGATAGCGCTCACCCCTGAGACCACCTGGCACCAAAAGACCAAGATATGGCACTTTCTCAAGAAACGAAGCATCTCGGCGCGTGTACCTCTTATGGCACACGTTAGCATGGATTCCAGATAGCACCGTAATCGATGGCCAGCAGCTCAACGCATGAGTTTTCGATTGTGACATATGATGACGTTTACCCAAGCGGAAGTCCTCCATGCACCTCTCACAGAACAACATACGAGTAAGAACCTCTCCCCATGCATTTACCTAAATTGAAAACAACTCCCAGACCATCTATTGCGATCGACACACCACGGTTATGACGGCAAATGCCGACTAAAAATTGAAAAATAATCCAAGAAATACTGTCGGCGGCTTGGTACGGTCAGCCGCCGCGCGCTCGGCGGAACATGCGTGCCGGAACAGCGAGCCAGCGCGGCTGGTGGCGCCATCTATCGACAAGCGTCAAAACTATAACTCATGGGCGGAAAAGAGAAAAAAATGTGGATAAGTTGCCGCTCGCGCCGCTACGTTTGTTTTTGGCAAGAGCAGAGAATGAATATTTCCGCGTAGGACAGATTAACCCCCTTCAACGCAAGACATGCCGCCTACCTTATGAACACGCATTAAAACTCTAGAATAACGGTTAGTTGAGGAGGAAAACGGGTGATTTACGCGAAAAAGAAGTGGCAGGTACTTCATTCACGTTAGTTCTGATGAATTTCTTTGACAAGACGGTTGCTGACAGATCTAGATTTTGACTAAAATGCGATTAGTCTCCAAATTCCTACCTTATTAGCAGGGCAGCGCTACCCCTTTTCGGAATGTAGCCTGCATTTTACAGCGCGTGTAATGGAGATACTGATGACACATGTATTGCGCGCATCGTTTGAACAAAGGTAAGGACGAGAAGTTATAAAAATGTTGCTTTATTGTTCTGGTTAAACTTTGATACATCGTTCTTAATGTCCCTTTTGTAGCGCTTATGAAACATTAAAATAAGCGTTGTAATACCATTTTTCTAATTTCGGGCAAAATTTAAACAATATATATGCCGCCGCGGTGGCTCAGTGGTTGGGGCGCTCGGCTACTGATCCGGAGTTTCCGGTTTCGAACCCGGCCGCGGCGGCCGCGTTTAGACGGAGGCGAAACGTAAAGGCGCCCGTGTGCTCTGCGATGTCAGTGCACGATAAAGATCCCCAGGTGGTCGAAACTATTCCGGAGCCCTCTACTATACGACATCTCTTTCTTCCTTTCTTCTTTCACTCCCTCCTTCATCTCTTTCCTTACGGCGCGGTTCAGGTGTCCGTCGAGATGTGAGACATACTGCGTCATTTCCTGTCCACAACAACCAATTTTCATATAAGCAACTTTCGCTAAATGGTAGAGTAACCGTGCAAGGCCAGGGCCGCCCGTCGTGAGAGTACACAACTTTAATCATCACTTTCAAAGAAAGAACGAAAGAGAATGAGTGCGACACCTGCACACTGCCATACGAGTATATCTAATGCATGCAACTCACACCCCTCCCTTCCAATGGATATCATAGTCTCACGCTTTTATAACCACTCAAGAAGGGTGTCCCTACAGTGATATTAGTGAACGGGTAATATGCAGTGTTTTGTGTTTATGTTTTGGGACCCTGCATGCAATCAATCGCAGGCGCCATCTGAGAGATTCATCGCAGAATTCTGTTGAAAACCATAATCACAGCACGAACAGCGGTAAAGTTCAGGGAAACATGACAGTGATGATAGTGATAGTAATTATAGTAGGGGAAAATTATAGTAATTATATATGCGGCGTTGTATAGTTATGACCTGAACATTATAGTAGCAGTTAGAGCGCAGCATTAGCTCAATATTTAGACTGAACTTTCTGAACTCTATATGTTGTATCTGTTCAACTTTGACATTAGCACAACGTTCAAATAAAGCATGGAACATTTCTGAAACTTGCACAACAATTCTGTAACACTATTCTAATGTTCAGTGCCACCTGCGAGGCTCAGCAAGCAATAATAGTTGTGACAAATAAAAAACGCAACGTAAAAAGCTACTAAATGTAATAAAGATTCTTAATAATGCAAGAGCGACTAGCGCAATGAGTTTGCAGTGAACATGCTCCCATAAATGCGAATTTCGAAAATGCCATTGTTTGCTTTTGGCGCGCGCATGCACACAACAAGAATTGGGTATTTCGTCGGAGAATTATACCAAGGAATTACAGCAGGTATTAGCTCCTCGAGTACACTACATCAATGCTCAATGCTTTGAGATCCAGAGCGCTTCTCTTAGTCGGACACATGCTTGGAGAAGCAACAGTGTGCAGCTAACTATCATACATGCCAGAACTATACAGGGTGTTTCACCCAAGACTGTACACAATTTTTAAAAATAGGATTTTTGAGTTAGAAGAGCGCCTTTGTTCGTCATAGCATTATCATCTCTGTAGTACATCAGAATACAGCTAAGGCGCCTTAACTAGCAGGATGGTTAATTAATATTGAATACTTAACTTTGTACCTATTACTGCAAGGCTCCTTAATTGTTGAGAGGCGTGTAGCCCACCGTAAGCAATTTATATATCAGTTTTTAGAACCCTCGACGCTGTGGCCGAACAAATTTTGGCTATTTCGACGGGTTGCGTGCACTGGAGAGGTTGCTTTGCCTGTAAGCTTCCCGAAAGCGCACGTATTTCGGCGCGATACGTTGCCGAAATTTATTGGGCCACAGCGCCGAGAGTAACCGCGTCTTCAAGATCCTAAAAACTGGTATGGGCACCTCTCTGTAATTAAGTAGCATAAGAGTAATAGTGAAAAGTCAACCATTCAATATTACTCAACCAACCAGCTAGTTAGCAGTTCTTAGCTGTATTCTGATGTACTACACCGTTGACAATGCTATTCCGAAAAAAAAAGCGCTCTTCTAACTCAGAAAGCCAATTTTTAAAAATTGTTTAAAGTCTTAGGTGAAACACCCTGTATAACTGTTCGCTCCTGGCGTGCATCTGGGTACCCAGCAACCATGAGGCTGTCACAAAGAGACGACCGAGCAGAAGACGCGGCCGGGCAAACAGCAGTTGTGAGCGGGAAAGAATAAGGACCACATAGAAAAAAAAAGAAATGAGATAACAGGCGGGTTGGCCGACTGTAGAAGGCGCAGGCAGGTCAGGGCGCGCCACGGACGACGTGGCTTCCTCCTCCTCCTCCAATGGGCGGCTGCTCTTCTTTCGAAAAAGGTCCGCCGTTGATTCGCTTCCCCCCTAACAGCATCAACACACCATTAAGCCCCCGAGCGCCAGCGCACGCGTGCTATAAACCCGGCCAGAAACAATAGCGGCAGCAGCAGCGGCATCGCCAACAGTCAGGCCCGCCATGGTAGTGGCACGGTGTCTTGCTCTTGCAGAGTCCGTGCGCCGAGTGGACTGCTTGTTCTCTTTGCCTTGCTTTGCTTGTACGCTCATTCTTAGTGCTTTACTTGAGTTTTCTCTCTCTTTTTGCTTTATCCCCTCTCTCTCTCTCTGGTCTCTCTTTGTTCCGCCAGAGCGAATCGTGCTCGCGCGTCCATTCGCGGTCAATCGCCAGTCGCGCTCCACGCCAGCGCAGCGGCGTCGGCGGCTGCAGTCCACGGCGCCCTCTCCTTCCTACCCTCTCCATCTGTATCCTCCCCTGTGTTCAGCCACCGCTGCGCTAGGCGCCCGCTGCAGAAATGACCCTCAGAAGTCATCACTGCGGGGGGTCAGTCGCCGGGAAGCGAAGAACGAACAAAAAAAAAAATGTTAACAGCGGCGCCGCACCCGTTAGGCGGTGCACACGGTTGACCGTTGGCCCCTCGTGAAGCTGCTTACTGCAGCAGCAGCCGGAGCGCCAGTAGCATGGCAGCACCGCAGGTTCCGGCGGTGTCCGCTGACCGTATACTCTCCTCCCCTCTCTCCATATGCCTTCCTCCTTCTTTTTTCCTCACTCACTCTTTTTTTTTTTGTTGTACCTAAACATATACCAGACCCTGTACTTGTTCATTTTACCGCACCTCTCATTCTCCCCATGATGTCAGCGTGACGATTGTTCCTCTATCTGCTTTAAGTGTTATTTTTTTTTTTCTCACGCTGCACATCGCTTCAACCTTGACTTTAGCGCCATTTGGCGCGCCACTCCGAAGCTCCTCTGTATCTCTCTTCTTCCTCTAACCATCACGCTGTTCACTGCTCTCATTATTCTCCGGCACCGTTACCCAGGACGAAACGTGGTGGAAAGGGAGGACGGTGTTCAGGCGACGTTCTCGTCGTAGGAATTCAGCTGAGAGAAGCGACGGCCATCTCCACTGCGCGCCATCTTTCCGCCTTTTCTAGTCACACTGTTCTGGCCTGCCTTCCCCTTACGCAGCGGAGAACCGAGCCGTACTTAGGTAACTTCAGCCAGTTCTGACGAAACTTTCATGTTGTTATGTTCTGCGCTACGGATGAACACAAAAAAACTCGCACAAACCAGCCATTACAAAGCGTGACTACCATCTATATTACCTCTCTTTTATTTCTATGCTCCGGCTCCTCAGCTTTCCAATATTTTTTTTCTTCCTCAGCTCGATTCTTCTCTTCAAAAACGACCGTGTCCCGTGGTCGGCACAGCCTTGGCTTGATTCGCCTTGGCGCAGTGCCTATACACCCGCGGTCGAGTGGTCCCTGGAGCGAAGTTTGCTTAATGACCCTGACGACCCGCGCGCCACACGTTAGCGCGCCCCGCCACGCAGGCAGGCAGGGAGCTTTGGGCAGCTTCGCCGCTGCGGCGTCCAGAAAGATCGGAGGCCAGGCACGGACATCCTGCGATCCTTATTTCGGTCCCGTAGCCTCCTCGTTTGCCGCTGATTTCCGCGACGCGGCCGTCAGCGCCAGGTTGTTCCCAAGGCGGTTCCCGGCCGCCGCCGCTGCCGCCATGGCCTACTACAGCGCCGCGTAGTGTCCGGAGGCGCGCTCTTCATCATTAGAGCTGGATGAGCGAAGTCAGCGCGTTAGGAACGTTACTGCACTTAATAAGAACGCTTTACTCGAGTTCCATGACGACACTCAGTTTGTCTGTGTTTGCGACAAGGCGAATGAGGGCGAACGTGACAGAAAGGTGCTTGATGGACAGGGATTTTGGTCGTGGACAGCTCACGATAGGCACTGCCGTGTTTGTTTTTTTAATTCTCCTGAGGCAGAATTTGTACTGAGGTAGACATTAGCGTTACTTAAGTGTGCGCACGGACCCATTGCTTCATTGGTTTCATGATTCATTGAATTCATGAATCATTGGATTCATTGGTTGGAAGGGAACTGGGGGCAGGAAGTGCGCACAGGAATATGCATTGTTATTGTGCGATAGCACAGGTGAAAAATCCTTATTGTCTGGTAGCCAATGACGTCATCACTGATCCTCTAGTTCAGTTTTACGGGGTTTAACGCACGAGAGCAACTCGGGCTATGAGGAACGCCGTAGTGGAGGGTTCCAGATAATTTCGACCACCTGGGGTTCTTTAACGCGCACTGACATCGCTCAGTACACGGGTGCCTAGAATTTCGCCTACATCGAAATACGGGCGCCGTGGCCGGGATCGAACCCGCGTCTTTCGGATTAGCAGCCAAGCGCCATAACCATTGAGTCACCACGGCTGCCATCAGGGATGACACGAGACCGTGCGTACGCAGTGTATGTGTGCGCGCACGTGCGTGTCACCAGAAAACAGCGGTATAAAGACCAGCATTTACGTAGGACGGCGAAAGATAAATAACAAGCGTCAAACATTGACTCGTCACCTGCACACAGGACTGTATATATTGATTCCCTCTGACAATGCCATTCCACGTTTAACTCATTCAATACTAATTGTAAACAAACCAATAACCTGACCTGGCTTTGGTCATTGAACTTGCTCATTTCTACTTACTGAAGTGAAAGTAGAGGGCGCAAGATGGCGCTGCTTCACGAAAGGAGTGCCAATTGTCACAGTTGATACTCTTTCGATCGCCTCCTTACCGTCTAATGGACATGCGATTTTGTTCGATTCGCAGCAAGTGAACAAGAGCTTTTGGACGTTATTATAGTTCAGACCAAACAGAGCTCGTTCCTCACTGGAAGGCTAGAATGTGGCGCTTAGGTCCAAAAGAAAGCTTGTCTATTTCTTTACTCTCATATGCCCTCGCTTTTTTTACTGCACTAGGGTTGGCGTCTATGGCGACACCAAAACACTTGGTGGCACCAGCGCTGCTTGATGCTCTCCAGAGCTTTCTTCATGTTTCCTTCGCGTCACTGAGCAATGTTTTCCTTTTGCGCGTTCAGACCGTCCTAGAGAGCGGCACAACAAGGACTGAGCTTTGGAGCAAGCAATAAAAACACTACCGTTACTTTAGCCACTACAGAAGACCACATTGTCGTGCATTTCTCGAAGTGTATAGGCTGCAGCTAAAATAACACTAACATGAGGTGCAAACCTTTTTAAACTATGCAAGAGATAAAAGCGATAACCACTTGTAATAAATATAAAGTTCTGTTAATCCAGAACGCTTAGTCAGTTGGGCTGCAAAGTTCTGAATAATGTGCCGTGCAGATTTTTGCGTTTTCTCTACGGCGTTGTGGTTCATCAACGCACATTTCGCAATGTTGTTTCTCTCTCTCTCTCAGCGTAGAAGAGGCTACTCTTGAAAGCCTTAAACTGAATCACAGTGGAATGTGTCGGGTCATGCCAACAAAATATCCAGTTAATATGACTGAACGTTTAAAAGTTACGGGGCGCTAAAAGTAACAAAATGTGTTTTGCCCCTCATCGCGCTTTGCCCCCACTCTCCTAGACACCCATGAGAGAAAAATGGTCGCCGGTGTTTATTGCTTTATTGATGCCCCCCCCCCCCTTTTTTTTCGGCGAATGTGAAGTATTCGTTTTTTTGCCTCTTCTTGTTGTAATAAACACACGGCAATATTTTCATGAAATAGGTGTGATGTTTTCAGAAATATGTTTCGTTCGGTACAGAGCGAACTCCACAGCGAGCAGGGCATCAGGATGTAACGGTGGGTGGGGGGAGGAAGTTAAGAAACTGGGCACCACTCCTGCTCATCACCGCTCATCAAAGCGGTATACTGTTGCCTCTGCAGTTGCCCACCTAAGGTGCCTTAACGCATGAGCAGGTCCCCTTCTAATACTCGTGCATCATCAGCGTGAAATTAAAAACGAAGAGGAAAAGCGCAAGCACAAAAAAAAAAATTAGCAGCCGGAGTAGACATTCAGGCGAGGGCCACTAGCTGTGCGGAAAGCGGGGTCTTCAAACCTTCAAATTGGAAATTAACTGCTCTAGTATATCCCGTCTCCCCAAAAAAGATAGTCTAGTTTTGCTGTTCCCGCTTCAGTTGTCTTCTATGCATTGCATTTCACACTAATTGTACACCCGCCAGGACAGCAACGTGATGGCTACATGCACAGATCAGTAATATTCCAGCGATACAGCATGCGTCGATTTCGAGTCAAATGACACACTTACCACAGCGCGCATATCCCAAAAGAATTCACGGAAGCTCACTATCGTCACCTACAGCCTCCAAGGTACGGAGAAAGTGAAGCACACAAAAGAACGACAAAAAAGAACGAAGAAACACAAAGACAGTACGAACGAGGGAGGAAGGACAGGCCGTAACAAGAATGAGGGTCACACGCTCCGCGAACGCAGGCGCGCTCCGCACGTCAGTGTTATTTATGCGTCCCGGAGATTGTCCTGTAATGAGACGCACGTTGCCGGCCAAAGAAAGGAGCGGGAGGGAAGTACTTCTTCCTTCTCTCTCTCTTTCATTCTCCCCTCTTATTTCTTCTTCGTGAAAGTCTCTCTTTCCTTTGTTCATTCTTTCTGCACTGCCCTGTTGTTGTCTTACTGTACTTGGGTTCTGCGGGCCGGTAAATGAGAAGGGAGAAGCGAGCGCATTAGTTATTTGTACGTTAACTGAGGCCCACACCTCTGCACAGGCATAGTACATACGTACACGCGACAGGCCCGAAGCTCAGAAGGGCGCACCCCACGCTGGCCGCCACCGTCTCTCGGCTCAGAAAAAAAAAGAGAGAAAAATCAAGCGAGAAAAAAAAGAACAAATAAATTCGGGGCGCCGTATATACAGTGCTCGGGGTCCCTTTTGAAGACTCGCTGGCTGTTCGCTCTCTCTCTCTCTCTCTTTTTCTTTTCCCTTCCGCCCCGTCATCCTGTCTTAAACTTCTTTCAAATTCAGAGTTCGCTAAAGAACTTCAGCCCCACCGCCACTATAGCGCCGCCACAGCCATGCATACGTGCCCACACGGTATTTTGCCGACGGATCAGCGCTGCAAAGCCGCAAGAATATACATACCCGTACGGGAAGGAGACCCTCCCCCTCTCACAAAGGGGGCACAAGAGCTGTACAGACGCGGCAGCACAATCACGAGGAAACGGCTCGCTCAAGAAAAGTAATGGCGTGACGAACAGGGAGCGATTCCTTATACTTTGTTCACTTGCACCTCGAAGACGGCGAAAAGAATGGCGAAAAAAAGAGAGAAAAAGTGTATAAAGTAACGACGGAACAAAGCGACAGCGCAACAAAATGACTCGACCGCGAGCAGGGCATACATATATACACGTGCACCGTGTTATAAGGCGGCGTGCACACGTATGTATACGGCGCAAGCGCGGTAATGAACACGGGCGCTAAAGGTGAGACCTTTTCATCTTTTTTTTTCTCTCCCTAGCAATTAGTATGCAGATGAGCCGGTTCTGACCGCACCCGAGAAGCCGTCTTGAAAGACGTCTTGCTCTGCGCGGCGAGAGAAAATGTCTGGGCGAGGCTTCGCTTTCTGCGTGTCTGGTTTAACTGTTCCTTCCTCGCTTTCTTTCCTTTTCACTTTTTTTTTTCATGTCACGAAAGGTCTGCGGCTAACAACGATGCCTCACGGGAAGTGGTTATAGTTAAGTTATAGTTAAGCGCCAGGAAACGAGTGTGAGAGAGCATACAGCAGGGCCTGCGTTGAACACGTATGTCAATGTCGGCAGGGTTATTTCCCCTTCGCTGACAATGTCACAATTTCTCAGCTTCTCAATTTCACGCTTCTATTTCGTTTTTCCTGTTAAAGGTGAAGGCCGGTAACATGAGTGTTACGTCAGTTCATGTAATGCTTCCCTGATTAGGTTTTCCAGACATGTTTTGTTTGAATAATGATTCCTCGTCACCTTCATGAAGGCGAGTAACAAAGAGCATTTCTGTTCCCCGAATTCAGCATTGCGTTATATCCAGCAGTGACGAGAGCAAGCTCATCTTCCGTGCTTTCATACCCCGCCATTAAACTGCCATTCATTCGTAACCAAGTGCTTACATGTGCGCCTGCATGTTGACTTTCATGTCCGTCAATGCATGCGAATCCGTATAGCTTCAGCGTGAAATTCTAACGGGCGCGAAACGGTGCTTGGAATGCAGAAAGGGAAAATGTTCAGGGAACAGTCTCGAGTCGGAAGCGAACATATCGTAATGTCGTTACTAACATGCACTGCAGCTCAGTCTGGTGGTCAGAAAGAAGGCACACACTAGTTAATGTCTGTGACGTTTGTGGTGCTGTTTTGGTTAGTTATCGTCAAATTCCCGTGACTGAGACAACGCGTCGGTGAATTTAAACATACGATGCGTTGAGTAAATTTGCCAGCGCCAACTCCTCAGCAGTAACGTTCTGACGCTGATTTGATAGCGTGCTTTCGATGTCCGCAAGATTTTTACATGAAGACGTTACAATCTGCCATATGTATATATTCCATTTCTGTGTTTATTTTTTTATACATAATATACGATTATATCTACATACGAAAGGGTACCGTCCCTGTGACATAGCAGTGTCAGCATACTCAGAAATTGGACCATTTTCGCATGCAGGTCGATACATGTGCCTATCGAATGCATACGCCTTGTAGGTGCCTAAGTACAGGTTTGAATTTTGAAGCAATAAGTGGGATCGAAGAGCCCATTGTAGTGAAGATGTAGCACAGAACATCAACACTGTGGGAAAAAACTATAGCGAGCCAACAACTCTGCACTTGCGAGCAGCTCACCGGTGAATTCCGATGGTTCCAAGAGAAGATAGCTCGCATACATGAGAGGATAAAAGACGCAGTCCTCGTATTTTCTTTTTTGTCATTTAAACCTTAAACTTTGGCGTATCATGTGCATTTGTACAGGGTGATTTTTTAACTACTATGGATTTTTATTTTAAGAACTGTGACAGATGCGCTCGTGAGGTCTGTGGAGGAGGATTATACAGCAAGGGGGACAAAACGTCAAAACGTACCGGATAAAGCCCAACTAGAAGACTATCAATAGATAACTGAAGTTAACTAATCAACTTCCTAATTTTTGGTTTTAGGGCACAAGATTTTATTGTGCAATTGAAGGCTGTCAAAATCGAAGGCGGGGCCAGTTTGTTTTTGTTTTTTAATTTTTGAATCGTCGTTGTGATTCGAAGTATCGAATATCAAAAGCACGCTTTCGAAATCTCGCTGAGTTGGCTTTCCGGCATTGCACATTTACAAAATGGCGCCGCTCTAGATGGTATTGTCGCCAAAATCACGTTTTCTTCTTCTATCTCATAAAATACACAGACTGCGCCTTTATCTGCTGCATCAGAAATGTGAGCGGAGCCACTCTCACAATGTGCAACACGGGGAAGCCAATCTAACGACCTTTCAAAGGCGCGTTTTCCACCTTCGATATTTTAAACCACAATGCCGATTCAAAAAATTTAAAGGGTGGGATCGCCTTCTATGTTGACAGCCTTCAGTTTTGCACTATAATGTTGTGACCTCAAACCAAACATTAAATAGTCGATTAGTAAATTTCAGTTAATTAATAGCCTTCTCGTTGAACTCCATCACAAGCATAATGTCCGCCTTGCTGTAGAATCGAAATGAACAGACCACACGAACGCATTCCTCACTGCTTTTAAAACAAAAACGTAAAGCTTAAAAAACAATTACCGCTAAATGCTTCCGACGGCTGAGTATTACACGTTACTAATTTCAATGGTCCCTCAAGAGGAATTTACTTTGAAAGCCCCGAGATAATGGCGCGGGAGCAGCTTCGCTGCAGCATATAATTGTGGTTCCTTATAAACAGTCTAATGTAGAGCGTTGGTGCTGAAATCAGTGGTTATGTAGGGGTTCAGAGGAAGTCTTACATTTGGGGCAAGCGATTTGGAGAAGACGCCCAGGCCTTCTACGAAATTTGAATGGCTCTAGTCCAGACAGATCAAGTAGCGGTAACGCAAGAAACGAGGCAGGCACGAAAGCCAGGAAGAAACAGTGGCTGAAGAGGAGGATCGAGCACGTCCGCGAACTTCGTACCCCTCGGAGTCGCTGCGCGCATGCGTGAACAGTGCGAGGCCTTGAGGCGCCCTCGACCCCTGCATAGTGTAGATACACCGGGCGAGGCAGAGCGGCGTAGTGTTCACGGGAAAGGCATGTGTAGTACCTGGGGCCACGTAGTCTGCGTACGCAAAAGCACGCGCGAGGTATGCGGTCACGAAGCAAGGGGGTGGAACACGCAAGCCCCGCGCGGGCCCACCAGGTGGAGGCACGTATCAGGTTTCGATGCTTCCAGCGAATGGGTCACTCGGCCGACTGGAACGCTGTAGGTCGTATTCGTGAAAGCACGCACGCGCGTAAGCTCAAACGCTGCCGGTCGACAAGCAAGCCGGCCGGCTCTCGTTGAAGATGCATCGCGTGCGAGGTCAAGAGGTCTACGGAGGAGCTGCGCGCGTTGTCTTTACGGATTTGCTTGCGAACCATATAAGCGCACTGCGTCCTCCCTTTATTTTGTTCTTTCCTGTCTTCTTCTTTCTTTTGTTCTACCTTACTTTGCTTCTTTCTTTACTTCCGTCTTTATTTTCCTTCCTTCTGTCTTCCTTTGTTTCTTTCCTTCTCCCGGAGTTTCTTTCCTCCCTTCTTTCCTTTTCTTTCCTACTCTCTTCCTTTGTGTCTCTCCTCCCTTCTTTCCTTTTCTTTCCTACTCTCTTCCTTTGTTTATCTCCTTTCTTTTTCTTTCCTTCTTTCTTTTCCTTTCATTGCACAAAAATTGTTTATTTCCTTCCTTACTTCTTTCTCTTTTTTTTTGTTTCGGTCCTTCTTTCTTACACTATCTTCCCTTCATTTTTTCTTTCTCTCTTGCTTTATTTCCATCTTCCTTCTCTTTTTTTCTTCTCCCTTTCTTTGTTTTTTCCTCCTTTCTTTTTCCTTCTGTCCCCTCACTTAATTTCTGTCCTTTCTTTTTCTTTCCCTCTCCATTCCTATTTCTTTCCTTCCTTCCCCTCTTTCTCTTCCTCGCTTACATTGCTTCCGTTCTGTTTTTTCTTTCCTTATTCCTTCCTTTATCCCTTTCCTTCCTTTTCTCTTTCATTCTTTATAACCTGTTTCTTTCCTGACTTCTTCGTCTTCTCTTTCATTCCCCATGACTTTGTTTTCCCTTAATTCTGTCATATTTCTACCTTCCTCGCACTTTCTCGAATACTTTCCTTCTTTTGTTTTGTTCTGTTTGATTTTGTTTCCTTCCTTCTTTCTGCTTCTTTCCTGCTCCCTTCGTTTGTTTCTCCCCTTTTTCTTTTCATTTATTATTTCTTTTTTTCGTGATTTCCGTCTTCCTTCCTTTATTTCTTTCTTTCATTCAATCTTCCTTCCTCCCTTCCTTTCCTTCTTTCTTTCTCTCATTCATGCATTCGTCCTTTCTGTCTTTCCTTCTGTCTGTCTGTCTTTCTTTCTTTCATTCCTTTATTCTTTTTATTGCACCCTTTCGTCCTTCCTTTTTATTGGATCATCCTTCCTTTCTTTTTATTTCCTTCTTTATTTTATACGCGTTCAGATGACTTCGCGCTGCATTCCGTCGTGGAACTTCAGAATCAGTAGAACGTGTTTCTTTCCGAAAAAGTCCGCACAGCTGTGAAAAGGAGGTGAGCAATAAATTTACAGTGCCCTTTACCTTCTTGTATAGTTGTTTGCTGGAACGAGAATGAGAATATTTAAAGGAATGGGTGTATACGTGAGAAGTGCATTGGCCCTGTTATGACGTATAACGGTTAGATACCCCGATGTATCTAATATATCCAATCAGAATAAAGAACTTTCAACTCACCCGCGAGAAAAATATTCAGTCATACCATTCTTTTTTTTTTTTTGTCCAACACAGAGGTTGCCTTTCTAGCTGTCTGTTTTGCGAACGCTCTGAATGGTCCAGTTTTTCTTTCAGGAGCGCGAGTAATCCCCCATTTAAACAAACTTTGATCTGCTAAAACACAGCCTGCCACCAAAAATTTGTGAAATCACGGTGCTTAATCTGTGATCGCCAACAACTTTTGTGACGCTTGGAAACCTTTTACATATATGTTGGCTGATCAAAATGCTCTGTTTATTACTTTTATTATTTATGCTTTTACCTATAAGTCTCGCCTAATAAAATGAAACTGAAGCTTGGAGCCTGGCTTCCTTAACGAACCAGTTAAAACAAATAGCTTTAGATCTTAGCCTATACCACGAGACCCGAGGAAACTACTTAATCCGACTACCCAATCACTGAAGATCGATTACTGCCAACGACCATCATTTTTTTCGCACGTGCGTTGCATATAACCCTATTATGCGTCAAGCAAGTTACAAAGCTCGTTTTCTGCTGGAAACTAAGACCCATTATACGCCGACATTCGTCTAGCCATTCAAATATTTTTATCTCGTCGTTTTCTTGTGGTTTTCTTTCTTCGCTCTTCTTGCCCATACAAACATTTTATCACACACTCTGCAAACTATCTACGGATTGTTCATGGATCGTTGATTACGATTGCGAATTTTTATGGCGCAAGGCCATCTGTGACCAAGCAGCGCCAAGGCACAATATGTTTTTGACTTCTCAAGGTGGAGTCAAAGACCCATTTCCCAAGCATTTCGCCCCAGATAAGCCGAGCACGAGGCCAGGGGAAAGCTTGTACCCGTGGTATACCCGGCGGCAGTGGGGATCGAACCCTGCACCTCCCGCATGCGAGGCGGATTTCATTGAGAGTTCCAGAACCCAGTTGACAAAGTTCGTTACGGAGACCCAGCAATCAGGATCACAGTTATGTACTACGCCGCCCTAGGGCCAAGCACCTTCGAATCCCGCCAGCTTCATATCATCAAAACTTTTATTTCCACCGAAATGAAACTCCTTTTTGAACCCCCCCCCCCCCCCCGGCACGCAGGCCTAATGGAGCCCTACTCAGGAGCCTCGCAAACTAAGGTCTGGTGAAGATATATTGTCGCTTCACGGCCTCAGCCGCCAGGCGGATGGCTTGCTGCTGTTGAGCGGGGTCCTCGCTCCGCAGCAAGGTCTCCCAGGCTTCTCTATCTTCTATCTTTTGCTCGGCGACCACCGGGCGGCCGTAGAGCAGCCCGCCAGCTTCATCACAAGTCAGTGACGTCATCCATTGACGTCATACTCGACGCAGAACTTGAAAGGACAAGCGACGCGTGCACTCGCGCAACGCGTAAGTAGAGTGGGGAGTGTGTATAGGGCATAAGACGAAGTCTCACTGAGCCTCCCGCAATCTCACAGCAAGCAACGCCGCTTGTCAGTCGGCCGCAGTGGCAGTGTGTGCCCCCAAGGCGTCGACCGCCTCCTCCGCTCCCGATCAAACAGAGCGTGCTTTCCTCCTCACCGACGGCGCGAGGGTCGCGCGAGCGGTAATTAGCACTCGGCGCGTCTTCATCTCCGTGCTCGCGTCCCCCCCCCCCCCCTCCCCCCGCGGGACATAGCGGCGGGAACTTCGATCGCCGCAGCCGGCTTACCGAACGACCCTGCACAAACACCTTGAGGAGATGCGGAGGCCACGATTTCGCGGGCTTAGGAGGGAGTGACGGATAACAACAGCACGCAGGAGGGATTGAGAACGTGGAGGCGCTTCACAAGGACCCGCTATGCCTTGTGGACCCGTTCGTGAAACGGATTGAAGAGCCGAGCTACGCAGTAGAGGAGAATGCTCGCGGTATGAGTGAGAAGAGATGAGCCAGCACGAGGAGAAACTGCGCAGGCCTGGGAGGTCGACTGAAGGTCAAACCTGGAAGGTTGGCGGCAACAAAGCCGGGCCTTGCTTCGACACACTGTATGAGACGATTGTGTGTACTGAAAGAAACCCGTTACCGATCCTTTCAAAAATTCTTGGTGGCGTTCAGTATAGTCAGTCTATGAAGCATAGGACATTTCGAGGAAACCTCACTTTGCATCGCGTTCTTGACTACTGAGTGCTCAGCATACGAAACAGTTAAATAGACCCCTGCTGTCACCGAAACGAAATACACATCTGTTGAATAACAAGGAAAACTTCAGCAAAAGAAACTATATTCTGCTCCAGCTTTACTTATTTACTGGTGTATCGGATTTGATTGAAAGCTAATGTGGCCACATTACCTATGTCCTTGGATGCTGTGTTCATAAAGTACGCTATTAAACGGCCCTGCTCTCAAGTAACATCTCATAATGACGAAGAACTGAGGCGTCGACGCCTTCCGGTTCAGAACCGAAGCGCCGGGCAAACAGCAAAACTGAAACAGCCTCATCATCTCGTCAGGAACGACTGCGTGGAAATGCCGCTGTAGAATTATGCGTCTCTCTAAGGTCAAGATGTCATCAAGCCAACCCAAAAAATAAAAACACCTATGAATGTCACCCGCCGCGGTGGCTCAGTGGTTAGGGCGCTCGACTACTGATCCGGTGTACCCGGGTTCGAACCCGACCGCGGCGGCTGCGTTTTTATGGAGGAAAAACGCTAAGGCGCCCGTGTGCTGTGCGATGTCAGTGCACGTTAAAGATCCCCAGGTGGTAGAAATTATTCCGGAGCCCTCCACTACGGCACCTCTTCTTCCTTTCTTCTTTCACTCCCTCCTTTATCCCTTTCCTTACGGCGCGGTTCAGGTGTCCAACGATATATGAGACAGATACTGCGCCATTTCCTTTCCCCAAAAACCAATTATTATTATTACTATGAATGTCGTCGTAGGACACAGAACCCCTCTAGAGCCACAAAGCTCACAACTGACCTTCGCTGTCAACTCAGTAAGCGAGCTGCCGCTCCGCTTGCGAGGCGATGCTTCGCTCCCGACCGACGCTCAAGATTTAAAAAAATAATAATAATAAACACGCACCAGAGGTCCAGCAGGTTTCAGGGCATGTACAAACGCATCGCGCCACGGTGGGACCGAAGCGATGAGACGCCGCGCACGGCAGAAAAGGTGCAGCGGCGATCCTGGACGCTTCGGGAGTTCAAATGACGCCCCAGGGCTGAAACACGGGGGCCCGAACCAGCGTGTGCACACAAGCAAACGAACGCGGGGGTGAACCGGCGAGTGCGCACGAGGAACCCAATGCAGACTGAGTGTGGAGCGGATCCGATTAAACAAACAAGCTCCGCCGTTGCATGCACACGCGTGGGACGGGAGCTATGCAAGCGTATATACTATACAGCGAAGGGGGAGGTGGGGGGACGCCGTCCGCGTCCGAGCTATCAGTCGTGGACAGAGCTGGGAGTCGGGCTGTCCCGCGACGCTGCCCCGGGCTCTTTTTCCAGGAGGGCTCCTGCCAGGAGGCGTCCAGGCGTCGCGCAATATATCGAGCGAGCCTCCAAGAGCGGCCTCGCTCATGCATTGACCCTGCGCGAGAGGAGTCAACTGCCCGCCGCACGCGTATACGTGTGTGAGTACGCGCGTGCGCGTGTACGTCTACACCGAGCCACGTTTGCGCACGGAGTGCACGTTGCGTCGTCCATGACGTGGCTGACTGCGTGGTAGGGAAACAAGCAGAGCTTGGAGGCCCAACGCGTATTTGTTTCTTTTGCAGGATTGGTCAAAAGTCCCCGGGCCACAGGAGCTGTTTTTGGGCACTATACAGTCGCGCACTTACGGCACGTATGAACCTATCAATGTCCTCTTTGCAACCTTCCATGAACTTTTGCCTTCGAGGGTGTCGTAAATGACGCATTTTTAGGCATAAAAGCAGGGCCTATGGCCTGGGAACTTTTATCTTGCCCTGTACTTACTTAGGCTTGACAATGAAAGGAGGTCCGATAGAAGACGGTATTGGATGAGTTGTGAGCTTTGGGGAAGTTATTCACAAATTAGATTCTTCGACAGGATGTTGACAAGGAAAGAGCACGCAGCTACCATATGAACCAATGCACGTATCCGCCAGTCAGCGGAACAATACACTTCGATGACGGAGCGAGCCCGCATGGTTCACGGTAGAGCTCACAGTGGAATCCAGCGCACATTAGCGCACCATCTGTATCAGGGCACGCTGACCACTGAACTCTCAATCCCACCACCTGCTCTAATTTTGCCAGTTCGCCACACTGGCTTCTTAACAAGTGCACAGTAAGCTCGAGCGTTGAGGGGCGAAACAGACGAGTCTACGACAGCCTATTGGAGTACGTTAAAACGAGGACTAAACTGAAGAGAGCAATACAAGTAAGCGCAGGTTCTTACATCGGCCGGAGACTTCGCGCTATCCAAGCCAGACATCCAACTCACTCGCAAGGCAACCCGCACCCAAGGTTCACGTCCACGGCAGGGTCGCGTGCCAGCTGCCAGAGCCCCGAGCCGTCCCGCTCAAGAAATGCTGTCCGCTATTCGACCTTCAAAAGCCCGGCACAAAAGATAACAGAGAGCGAGAGGGGGGGAACTAGTTGGTCTTTGTGCAAAATCAACACTTCGTGCTCTCCCTCTCCACCCAAGAGCCTCCACCAGCCTCCTGAATCCCCTCTACTTCTCTCCACATAACGGCCTACTCCTCCTTTTGATCAGCGCGAAGCAGTCACGCGAAAGCCGTGGGACGACGCGCGACACACCGGCTAAGCGGGGTGTCCCCGCACAGTCCGCGCGGCGTTCAATCGTCCCCCATTGTACGAGGGCGCCGCTCCGCGGTGTGACTGCACTCTTCATAGGTGACGCCACCGGTCTGGCAAGCCAGCCGCTCGTGTCCTCTGTACATTTTTGCCGCGATCTCAATCAGGTTGTCTTTCCTTTGTCGTCCGCGGACTCACGTATACACACACAAGCACGGCCGAACGCACGGAGGCGGCCGCGATGATTGTCGCTGATGTGTTCCTTTTTGCGCGGTGCCACCGTCATCCGGTTCCTTTTTTGTGCCTTCCCCGCCTTACAGCATTAAAGAGGAAAGGTGGGTAAGGGGGATAGGGGAAGGTAGGCCTGGGGGTCTCTGCCCAGCTGAGTGGCCTGGAGTGTTTGACGCTCTTAGAGGACACGCGCCGAGCGCAATGAAGGACACGGCGTGGCGAGGGGTGTCACCCCGGAGCTTTTCAGCCGTGGCGTTCGTCCGTGCTTACCTTTCGCGCGTTGAAGAGGGCAGCTGCGTCTCTTTGAAATCACCGGTCTTCTCCGGCGAGTGAGGGGGATCGTGCAAGTCGCGGGGCATACCGCGGTTCGTTATTGAATTTGTCCCGCCCTTATCAATGGCGCACACCGGTTCATTGCTATCTTTTCTCGCACCTTTTTGTACTCAGTTTTGCGGACGCCAGTGAACTCCAAGATACAAAACGCTCTCGAACTTCAGGCTCTCTTTTCGTGTCGCATGAATTACGAATCGTTGAAAAAGGTATGCAATTATTTTGTAGTACTGGACCACAGGGCACGAGAAAAATTAACCCGCGTCTGGTGCTCGCATGGTATCTATTCTCAACTTGTTGAGGCACTTTTCAAGATTTTAGGCGAAAGCTCTGGCTCTGGTGCAGATCCTATTATTCAAATGCACGTGGAATGCAGCAAGCAACTTACCAGTTATGAAGCATATTAAACTAAAACAGAAGGAGCTTTAGTTAAGCAGTAGGTCGGCGAATAATCTCAGCCTAGGCCCTCAATTGGTTACAAAAAAAAATGCTCGAGTCTCAAAATTTCAAATTTAATTTCATAACTCCAACTACATAGGTGGACTTGGTATCAGAGTTCTATAAACTACATCTTTTAAAATGTTTAATGTAAGCAAGCTGGACATCCTAGACCAGATTATTAAAAAAACACAGAAAATGAAAAGGAAACTATTCGTGAAATTGCGACGATGTATGGCACGATTATTCGAGATTTAATTGAGAAACACTGAATGAAGTGAAACGTCTTCATTCTGCGAAATTAAACGTTTAAACAAGCGGTGATTACGCATTTCAGTTACCTTTCCCTGTAGAGCTCATATTTGTAAAACTGGATTTCGAAATCATAAATTTCTATTATTATGGGAGTTTGCTATTAGCATTTGAAAGTATAAATAAATACTCTGCTTGAGCACCCACTACATACTTGAACGTACGCAACCAAGTGCAACACGTTTCCTACAAATAGGTTCGGCAGTTATTCAGCAATACGTTTTCTCCGCTCCCGTACATTTATCCACTAGCAACAGACGTAAAGCTTTATTCTGAGACAGTCATGAGAGATATTCTTAGCATGCCGATACAGTGTGAATATTAGGCGTTTGTCATTGCACTGCTTTCGGATGAATAACCCTGTATGAGCCCATCTATCCCGAACAGCTGCCAGAGGTTCTACACAACAGTGAAGCATTCAGCAGCCCTGATCAGATTTGAGGAAAAACATGTCCTTCAACTATACCGCTGAACAGGTTGTTGAAGATTTAATCCTGATGGCTTATATTATATTATTATATCCAAGAGTGTATTTCCCCTTTCCCCCTTTATATACTCCCTTGAAGAAACTCGAGCTAGTGAAGACATCCAGAATCTGCTTGCACCGCAGTTTTTAGCAACTCATTAATGAGTTCCTTTTTACTTAACAACTCGGCACGAAGCTGAATTAATGCAGCTATAAAACACTTTTCTCGAGAGAAAAGAATATGCGGCGTCGGCCAATTGGTACCACTACAGTCGCCCGAAAATTATCAAACAAAAACAGATCAATCTATCTGAAAATACCCGGCGACTCCCCAGTAGTAAAAACGGCTCCACTTAAATGTGCGCAAGGCCACCACCGCTAAACGGCAACAGATGGCGGTAGCGGTCGGATGGCCAAAAATTGTCATTGGGGGACGTTCATTTTTTGCCCTTCGCGCCTGTTACTTAAAGGCACGGTCAAGGAACCAGCGACGCATGGCTCCAGCCGCAAAGCCGCGCCGGAAACCAAACCGCTGGCAGAGATTCAGAGTGTTTCGCATTGAAAGCAAAGCGACGTTACTCCGGTCGTGCCTGGAACATATCCACGCATCCACACGGCTGTGCACTTTCCACAGCTCTCTTCTACACTAGACAGAACTTGAAGCGAATGACGAATCGCGCGGTTCTCCCCCAGTTTCGCACGCGCCGATCCAACTCGCTTATCGCGTCTCGCGTCGCACAGAGGCGCCGCGTTGTTTTGTCTCTCGACGCGAAATTTCCCAAAGCCTGGCCTCGATGCGGTCGTGTCGTCTTACCGCCTAGCAGAGCGCAGCGCGGCGGTGCGGTGCTGGCAAGGCACCCCTCCGCGCTGACACGACGGTCGTATATACCGGTGATCGTAAATAATCTAATCTGGCCTCACTTTCGAACACTGGTAGGCATTTTTTTTTAGCACAGGCAGCAGCCTCCCTTCCCGTCCCGACCATCCCCCGACGACCACCGAGCCAAATGGTGCCTTATATTCGGCCCCATGTAGACTCTCTCCCCCGGGTCCCAGGACCTGTTTGCGGCATTTCACGCCGTCGTGTTGGTGAACGCGAACGGTGTTCGAACCTTGCAAATAGCGGGATAGAGACGGTGTTTCCTACGCGAGCAGCATCATCGCTGCTTCTCTTCCTATCGCGTCGTGCATCCGCTGTCTTAGGCCTAAGCTGCTGCCCCAGCTGGCGACGCCTATTGTTACAGGAATCCAACCTGATAGGCGCAGGATAAACACAGTTCCGCTTCTCTTCCCGACTGAGCTGGCGAACAGCGATGCAATCACCCCGCTTTGGTTCCCGACATAATCGCCCGAGGAAGCCGCCCTGTCGCGTTCTCCGGCCGCTTCTCGTCGCCCGCATCCGGTATACACAAGGGACAGGTGGTCCTACTCGGCTTGGGCATGAGCTGAGAAAAAAAATCTCTCTCTCTGACTTGCATACTTCACTTGGTGTGAGGTACATAACGGATGCAGCAAATAAACCTTACTCCTTATTGCCACATCGCCGGCACAGGATCCTGATCATTTATGAGCAAGATCATATATGGCCTACAACGACAACCTTTCACCTGAAAGAGTGGATATTAGGGAAAAATAGGCGACAAAGATTCCCTAATGCAGTTATCACTGCGACATTTATTTATTTCAGTACAATGGTGGCCCGTTTGGGCATTATATGGGGGAGGGGGAGGGGGAGCGGATAACACAACTTCCAGAAACAAAAGGAGCAAAATTATTTCATAAAGCACTGGTTCGGATCATAACAATGCATTATGTAGGAAAAACAAGGATGTAAGGACATTTTGTGCATTACCGAATTGGTTTAATGTAGTACATTTTGGGCATGGTGCTAGTTGCGATAAACGAAGTATAACATATAACTAAATGCAGAAAATACAAATTGGAATACGTACAAAACCGGCAAATTCAAGCAACTGCAATGCTGCATCTGAGTCAGGATATATTAGTAACGAGGAGCGGAAAGATAACGGTTCAGTAATATAGCCAAAATGCTAGCAGGTAAAGCCCTCCGCTCCATTAATAGGCAGAACTAATGGTGCATTTTGATATTTGTTTGTGCGGGCAAATACTGGCGAAATTTTATGCTCACGGTAAGTATACGAGACATGTGATGTGCTGCTCTGATGTGCTCGTACGCGAAGGATGAGCTGCTGTGGTTAAGGCAGTGGAAAAAAGATATTCGACTGAAATTCCTTCTTATATATGATCCAAGAGAATTCGGGATTGTTTTAGGGCAGAAATTCTATGGTTGCCTTGATGGGAATGTCATGCTACCGAACAATATCCCAGTTATGTCCGAATTAGTGAACTGTAGGCCTGTAATCTGGTATCAGCGTTGGCAAGAAGTAGACGACGTTTAAGAAGCCCTAATTTTTTTGGTGCTTCGCTAGTGATGTAGTCTGTGTCTATGCCAAATTAGTTCAGGAGTGATAATAACGCCTAAATATAGGAATGCTGATGTGCGCTCAATAATACTGTTTTTTAGAGTATACTGGCTTGATGGAGATTTGCGAAGTGATGAAAAAGTCGTCTGCTTAGTTTTATCAGTGTTTATTACCATCTGGAAAACACTCCACCAAGTACTTGGCCTACCTAGATCTGTTTGCAAGGCAACAACGTCGTTAGTATTAGCTAGTTCTCTATACAGGGTGTTTCACCTAATACTTTACGCAATGTTAAAAGTAGGCTTTTTGAATTATAAGAGCGCTTTTTTCCGAATAGCATCGTCAGCGGTACAGTACACCAGAATACAGCTAAGACGTGGTAACTAGCAGGCTGGTTAACTAATATTGAATTTAACTATTACTATTACTTTTTAACTATTACTGTTAGTCTCCTTAATTATTGAAAGCCGCGTACTAGCCCACAGTAATTCATATCCATATCAGTTTTTAGAATTTCGAAAACGCGGATACCCTCTGCGCTGTGCCCCAACAAATTTTTGCCTACATCGCGCCAAAATACATGCGCTTTCGAGAAGCTTGCAGGCAAAGCAACCTCTCCAATGTAGTACGTAACCCGTCGAAATAGGCAAAATTTGTTGGGCCACAGCGCCCAGGGTTACCGCATTTTCTACATTATAAAAAGTGATATAGGTATTACTTACGGTTTGCTACACGCCTGTCATTTATTAACGAGCCTAACGGTAATAGTTAAAGTTAAGTGTTCGATTTTAGTTAACAAGCCTGCAAGTTAGCACGTCGTAGCTCTATTCTGATGTACGACGCCGCTGACAATGCTATACCGCAAAAAAAAAAAACGCTCTTGTAAACCAAAAGCTTATATTTAAAAATTGTGTAAAGCAATCGGTGCAACTCGCTGTATATGATACAATCGTCGATGAAAATACGTATGGAGGAGGTAATATTAGTAACGATGTCATTAATAAAAACTAAAAATATAAGCGGTCCCAGGATAATTCTAGAGGTATTCCTGATCTAGCATGTTCAGTTCTAAATGTGAAGTTATTTGCAGATACAAACTGTTGCCTGTTAGCTAAAAAAAATCCTTCTCTCCACTTTGTAGTGTTATGATCAAATTATTAGATACCTTTATGATGAGGCGTTTGTGAGGTACACGATCAAAGTCTTTAGAGAAGTCAATAAATAATGTGTCAGTGTACAAGGCGCTACGACTGGTAAGATGAAGATCTGTTGCCAATTCAAATAATTGGTTTTGGCATGAATTCCGTCACCTAAAACCACGTTGATTTTCAAGTAGCAGGACAATTACATATAAGTATTACATGACATGAGCACATGTACGTTCCAGTAGTTTGCAGAGCACTGAAGTCAGAGAAATGGTTCTATAGCTGTTAGGATTAGCACTATCCGCAGATTTAAATATTGGCATAACATGTGCAGTTCGCCAATCGTCTGCAACGCAGTGTTTAGCGATTGCTGGAATAATAGCGATAACAGTAATACCGACACATGAGCGGTCAACCTTAGAAGCTTTAGTTGTTATGGCATAAGGACCACTGCCGGAATGAAATTTAAGCCTATCAACCGCAGGGGAACCCCAATTTGTTGTGATAGTGATAGGGCTAGAATGATGGTTTGGTATGATTTGGTTTATGGGGGTTTAACGTCCCAAAGCGACTCAGGCTATGAGGGACGCCGTAGTGAAGGCCTTCGGAATAATTTCGACCACCTGGGGTTCTTTAACGTGCACTGACATCGCCCAGTAGACGGGCCTCTAGAATTTCGGCTCCATCGAAACCGATAATCATTAACCGAAAAGATTAGTCGTGCGCTGAAAGTTCCCGCATAATAATAATAATAATAATAATAATAATAATAATAATAATAATAATAATAATAATAATAATAATAATAATAATAATTGGATTTGGGGGGAAGGAAATGGCGCAGTATCTGTCTGATATCGTTGGACACCTGAACCGCGCCGTAAGGGAAGGGATAAAAGAGGAAGTGAAAGAAGAAAGGAAGGAAGAGGTGCAGTAGTGGAGGGCTCCGGAATGATTTCGACCACCTGGCGATCTTCAACGTGCACTGACATCGCACAGCACTCGGGCAAATTCCGCATGCAGTTTTCAGTTTCTTTCGTACTGTATTTATATGTACCGAGGCGAGTCCTAGCGCACTGCCAAGCCAGGAGACAGAAGGATGTGCTCCGGCAACTGCTCTGGCTATGCATGCGGTCGTCGCTCAACGGCCTCGCGACAGCGGCGTCCCTCATCAAATGCCCTGGGTGCCACGACCTCGCAGGGCGAGAGCGGAACCGACGTGGTGCCCGTCCCCAGCCGCCGCGCTGCGCAGCCCTCGGCTCGCGTTGCTCGAACGCGAGAAGTGGCGAGGAGGAACGACGCCGCGTGCCACGTTTTCCGGCACGCAATCAGCGCGATAACACTTTGTGTTCATTTTTTTTCTTCCGCTCTATACTTAGTGCCCCTACTTTTGTTTTCAACAGCTTCCTCTATTTATTTCCCTTCCTCCCTCCACCAAAGCTGATATGTTTATAGCTTTACTGCCCGTACTTTGTTTTCAACAGTTTCCTCAAATTCTTTCCCTTCCTCCTTTCACCAAACGCTGAGAAGTTTTATAGATTAGCTAGCTAGTTCACTCGCGCACGGATTCGCATTACGCGTACAGGCAACGAAGACCGTCGCGCAAGCTTTCATTGCTTTATTTTCACCTGCAAGGTGTACTATGTACTCAGGTGTTACGGTTACAGGGCGGAAGTCAACAGCCCCAAGATCACAACAAAAGCGGTATTTTCCCAAAAATAGGGCTAGCAAAAAGCTGCCAACACAACTTCAGAAATAACGATGGAAGGGGAGACCACGGATTCTGGCAAGCTTTCTACTTAAAGCACGAAAGGGGCTTCTCTAATCACGTTCCGGAGTATATATCTAGCCGATCAGACACCGCTGAATGACACCGCAATCCTTTGGAACACACCCCTCACACTCTCGACGTATGCAAGAGGTGCTGCACGTATGGTGCCTCCTGCTCATGACAGCCGGCGTCCACTGCTGAAGGAATCAAATGACCCTTACAAAAATGTTTTATTTAACAGTCTATACACTTATTATAGGCTCTACTGCCTCGCTATAGATAATTCTGTCTATTCATACCCTATAGACACTCTGTAGAGAAAAGTCTACGAAACGTGTATGGCTATAGGCCTATAGATTGTCTATAGACCGTTCTAGGATTTTTATTGCCTATAGACTTAAGACAGAAGTCTATGAACATTCTGTAGACTGTAAAATCAATTTCTAAGGGAAAGACCTTTCAAAGACACAGAGGACAGATGAAACTTGGCCTGAATCGACTGCCTACGGCATTCTAACGACCAAGAGACCACTCTGACAGAAAAAGCAGCTCTTATAAGCTAGAGAAGAAAAAAAAATCAGACACACGCGTCACCATCACCGACGGATTTCGTAGGTAAACTGCGCCGACGCATACATAAAAACGCGGATCTCAGAGGCCACGCTACAGTGCCATTCACTTCAAATGGGCGGCAACCCGTCCTTTTCGGTAAGAGCGTCACGAGTTTGAATTGACTGCTTGATTTTTGAAGAGTTTGAATTGAGTTTGAAATGCCTGAGGTGCTGCGTACATGGCATTTTCAAATACTAAAAAAAAGAAAGATATTCGCACAGCTCTGACATGACTGAAAGGCTGGAGGGGCCTTCGTACTGAATCCACCAGGAATTATTTCTTGTGTTTTTATTTGCACGGCGTACCTGATCAGGAACCGTGCTATTATATAATGAAACCAACTAATTAAGAAACAAATGGTTTCCTTTACAGTGTCCTGTATCTGCAGCAGAGACTGATCATACACTGCGAGTCGGATGCAGAAGCAAGCGCATCCTTAAATATTTAATCATGAGCAATACGTTGCAGTGAGCTGCGGCGTTTAAGAGGGGCGACCGTATAGAGCGATGTCACTACTTTGACAGCTCACGCTAATGCACGCTCGCGCTATTTCCACGTCCCCGCTCGTGCTTCTAGGAACGAAGCCTCGTCGTCCGCTCAGCGCCAATTTAAACGGTTTGGTTCGTGGGATTTAACGTCCCAATGCGACTCAGGCTATGAGGGACGCCGTAGTGAAGGACTCCAGAAATTTCGACCACCTGGGATTCTTTAACGTGCACTGACCTCGCACAGCACATGGGCCTCTAGCATCTCGCCTCCATCGAAATTCGACCCCCGCGGTCGGGATCGAACCCGCGTCTTTCGGGTCAGCTGCCGAGCGCCGTAACCACTGAGCCACCGCGGCGGCCCTGTTGAAACGGTGCATATCGGCAGGAGCATGCGGTATACCTCGTTCCCATAGAGCTCGGTGGGAGGCTTGCGCAGCAAGAAACCTCCTTTCCATCTCTCTCTCTCCCTTTCACCCTCTAAATCTCTCACCCGCCACGTTCTATCTTCTTTTTTCCTTTCTCCTTTCTTCTCTCCTGCCGTCAGGCGCGGGGTTATGGCGCATCTGGGTCTCGTTAAACGCCGCCTCGGTGGTTGTGCCACCTGACGTTCATTACGATCCCGAGCGTCGCATCTCGCTGGCGCCTCGCAACGCTGACCCCCCGCGCTCTAAGACTCCGCCCCCGTCCCTTACCTCCTTCGCGCCTACTTGCGGGTAGAGGGCGCGCTGCGCAGACTCCGTGTGTCTTCTTTTTTCTTCTTCGTTCACTCGAACCTCGCTTTATGCTGCTGTTCTTAAGAAAGCAGTTCCTCCTTAGCAGCGGGCCCCTCTGTTCTGGAGGTTATATGCAGGCGCTTCTTCGTTGCGGGCCCTCCTCACAAGGGTTAACCGCGCGAAAAATTGCCGCCAGCTCTTGAGTGCGAGCGCGAGAGAGCAACGAAAGAACGAAATAAACTGCGACCGGGCGACCGTTGCGAGATAGGTAAAGAAATGACTCACCATAAACTTGGAATAGCAGATAAAAGAGAGCCCAGCGAACGATGAGAAAAAAAATAGTACTAGTACAAAGCTAGGCGGGGAATATCCGTAAACTAATTTACTCCGGTAAAAAGGAACGAAACAAAAAGCTCCGAAGTAAGAATTTTCCTTCGCGCGACATGGTGAAACCTTGTTCGTACATGAGGCGCGCAATTAATGTATAACGTTACCCCATATTGACCCTTTGTCGGACATGCACTAGGTTCAAAACAAAAACAAAAAGCAAAAAATGTAACAATAAAGGAAGGTACGCAAGTTTAAGGAACCACTTAGCATTATGCCTTGATGTAGCAACTTCACGCGTGATTTAAAGGTTCGCTGTTATCACGGCAAGTCTGCGTTTCCTCAAAGCGGTCGTTCAAGGTGTTTTCGGAAAGGGGGAAAAAGAGAGTACAAAAAAGCGTAAAATGAACCAGCTGGAAGCATTGCTTTTAGAAATTTTTTTCCTGCTCCGAGCGCCTTCATATAAGCACTAAGAAGGAGGCAAACATTGTAATTCTTCGGCGAAATTCGATAGAGGAGCTCGGATGCTTCGATCCACGAGATACTGATGGTGTTTGTGCATTCTCGTTTGTGCATTCCCCTCTTATCCTTGCCTGATCGACTCCTCCACGGCTTCGAAACGAGCCACTAATACCCGCTACCCGCTCTTCCAGCGAGGGAAACCGCTCCGGCATCTATGGTCTGTAACGGACACAAGTGCGCGCCGAAGCACCGGACCTATACTGCTCACTAGGGAGCAAGCAGTGCGGGAAAGACGGCGCGAGAGGGCAGCACCAGCTACAGCAATAGAGGTGTATGGAAAAAATCTCTGAATAAAGTCAGGGGGGTCTTCCTTACGCGAGCTCCGAGGCGATAATAATGAAAAAAAAAACATGTGGCAGCCCAGCACAAAAACGGCTATGAAAGAATGCGCCAACTGGCACAAGGAGAAACGCGTGTAGCCTCGTATTTCGCGATCTCTGTGAGGATGAGGCAGGCGGTAATAAGCGAGGTATGTAACGGGTTTCCTGCGGCCAGGCTTTTGCGGCTCTTAACGACCGTGTACCGGGCTGTAATGTGGGCACCGGAGGGATCGCTGCATCTCCTGCAGCACACACGATACGCGAGATTGAGCCGTGCGCACGCAAAAACCATCTCTTTCGCTTACAAGCCTTATCCCCGTCACCGTGGACACGCAGCCTCTTCACGAAGCCGTCGGGAGCTTCTCCTCGCAACAAGGGCTCCGAGCTCCCCCAATAACACCATCGCCACCCACGTCTTAATTTCCCTACCTCTCTCTCTCTATCTCTCTCTGTTACTTGCTAGTCGGCTCATCCAGTTTACCATCCTCCTGAAATAGCATTTGCTTCAGGATTTCTTTTTTTTTTCGCGTTTTTCTTTTTGCCTTTCGTCACCGTATCCCGACACGCCTCGGCAAACCCCTTGCAGGTCTCCTTATCCACATTACACTTTTGCCTTGCAAGGAAGCGAACAAGAAAAAAAGACGTGAAATGGATTACATAAATATACGCGAGCTGGAAGTTCCTTGACAAAGCGAAACGGAGAACACCCAGAATTCATTGCGATGGGCAGCGGGGAATGGAAAAAAATGCCGGAATACCAACGAAGATGCGGAATAAAAAAATAAGGAAAAAACCATTCACGTGTTGTTGCCCCAGACGCTTTGCAGAGGGCCCTTCAACGTAACTAGATTAAGGCGTTGCCTCCTCGGCGTTCGAAATATAAGGAGGCGTAACGGCGATAGCTTCAACTGAAAGACTGCCTGGTCGTCGATCGCGAATGCTGCAGCGAAGGGCTTTGAGTGCTAAGGAGTTTTTTTTTGTTTTTTTTTCCTGAGTAAAGATTAACGCACTTATGAGCGTAACACCACGGCGATAAGAAATCGCAATCTTTGAATGACCGAACTGCTTGGTAAATTGCCCTGTGTCTGGCGCCCGCATTTTTTTTTAACTTGTCACGAAAACAAAAACAAAAAGAAAGAAAGCGAGTTTAGGACTGCTAAAAGCTGAGTGGTTGGAGGGTAAATGTAACTTTGCGCACACGTCCCGAACCGCCCGCGTTGGGCAGGACATCCAAAACACATGGGGGCACAATGCTTGTTGCAAGTGTTACGAAACTGCTCGGTAAGAACCCCGCTGTCGATGTCGCGTATAACTGGTGCTTTCTCAATGTTTGACGACATGTGTTTGTGACCGTATTTGCAGGCCAAAGTTAAGCAACTTTGAGAATGTAGTGGAAGTCACGAGTGCATCATTTTTTCGATAATGCCAAAACAAAAATATCCGCATGAAAAAGGGAGTATCGCAGAATAAAGGCGAGGGGGAACATCCTGAACGCATTATTATACTGTGCACGTAACTATCAAGCCGAGCAGAGCAAACACAGTGTTTCCACGCCCCAGAGAAGGAACACAAATGAAAGATAAAAGCTCAGCTCTGCCCTGCCCTACCTTATCCTAACTTGTCTTAAACATGCTAATGATATACTATCCTGTGCTATCCTGCCCCAATCATACCTATCTTTTTGCCCCAGTTCGGCCATATCCTATCCTCTGATATCCCGTCCTATCTAATCCAATCATATCATGTCCTTCCTGCACTACATACCTTGCTCTATCCTACCCTTCCCTCCCTACCCTATCCAATCATATCATATCCTGTCCTATTCTATCCTATATTATTCTACCCTGTCCTATCATGTCCTATTCTACCCTATCCTGTCCTACTCTACCCTATCCTATACTATCATATCCTATCCTATCCTACCATCGCCCTATCACCTGCATTTTAACTCAGTCGTTCCTACCGACTGCGGTACCAGTAATTTAGTGTGTGTGTCGGAATGAGCCCACTGATTGGTGCACCTTGAAATTATCCACCATTGTTCCTCTTGGAGGAAGCCACCTCACGTTCGGCGTTTCATGCTGTGTCTCAATCCCTGCTATGCGGAATCAAAACAGTGAGAATTGGCCTCCGTTAGAAAAAGGAAAGGTCACATGAAGGGGGCGTGGTGGATGTGGTAGCTTAATACAGCGTAGGGGGCGTGGTGGATGCGGTGTGGGAAAGAGGGGGGGGGGGGGGAGGCACAGTGATGACATCTTTCCGTAGCTTAATACTGCGGACTACAAGCACACTGTGTATATATGCCGACGGCAATGCAAGGTTGCGAAACTCCCATTCCTCCCCACTTATGGCCCCAAAAGCGCGCGCGCATAGGAAAAACGGTGCCTCCCCGGAACCGCGGCAGCAACAATTCATCGCTTGAAGGGAGCCGCGCTGTTCGACCACACCCGCGTGATGCACGAGCGAGGCCCGCGAGTCGGCACCCCGCGCGCTTAGTCCCGGTCCCCCAAGGGTTCGACCGCGTCGTTTTATTCGGTCATCATTCGCCAGAAGACGAGCGCCGCTTTTATGAATAGGCGACAGACAGAAGCCAGGCGCGGGTTGTTCGCTGCAGCCACGCGGCTCCAAGACGACCGCGACGACCTCCTTCGCCCTGCAACGCCCTCACTCACTTCGGTGCGAGGAGCCAGAAGCCGAACACCCTCAAGACTTCGGCATAAAAAACGGGGAGGGGGACGGGGGCGAGGGGAAGAGAGGAGGTCGGGGTACTGGGTTCGATTGTAAAATGTGGCGCCGCGGAAACACGAGCAGAGAGAGACCGGGTCGGCCGTCCTGTAACGAGCGACGCGTGTAGGCCCGGACGCCGTACAAGAACCACACGGCCCGTGGGGCCTTCTTTGCACGAACCGCGCGGTGAGCGTGGCGGTGAATGCGAGCCGTTATGAGCGACGGCGAGGCATAAACAAAGAACAGTGAGACATACGTGCGCTGCGGCTGTGTGTGTGTGTGTGTGGGGGGGGGGGTATCTTCTCATTCCCTTCGCCGTTTTATACGCGTGTTGGCCTGCGCTGGCTACGAAAGGCTCATAATTCGGCTTCGAGGCCCGTTTCGCGTTTACGTTTCGGGTCAGACGTGCATGTTTACTGCGTCGGCCGCCGCCACCAACGCCGCCTCGGACGCTCCTCGATACACGATCTCCCGCGTGCGGACAGCAGCGGGACACTGCGGGTCATCTCGCCGGAAGAGGAACAAACAAAAAAGAAAAAGGTGAGATGTGAAAACAACGCCGGCATTTCGGCTCCTCATCCGCTGCCTCGCACAACAATGCCTCCCCTTGAAAGCTGCCTTCCCCTGCATACGGGAGAAAAACGCGCGGAATTTCGCTGTTAAAGACGCACGTAGTTCGCAAAGCCCCCCCCCCCCCCCTTTCCTCACCCCCCCCCCCCCCCCCCACACACACACACACACACTCTAAACACGAATACGCCTATATGGGAGCAAAAAAGGGAATAAGCTGTTCTCTTGTGCAGGCCCTTTTATGGAAGGGTATGCACAAGACCTCTGCGTTTCGTTGTCAGACGCGGAGGTCCGCGCGTTATCTCTTTTACCGGACAATATGGCTCTCTCTGTAGAGGTGGCGAGACCTAATCTTGGCCACATAATGTAAACCCGCGGCAATAACACGGACGCTTAACCTACCCTTAAAATGGGGCAGCATTAAATAGCCCTCCCGCGGAAATACTCCTTCGATTTAATAGATAGCGGGGCGTCTTCAAGCCGCTTATTGGCGCAGTGGCGCCGCGGTTCAGCGAAGCGCCATTGCCCCGCCAGGTGGCTGTTTCAAACACAGCCACCGGTGGGGATTGTGAGACCCAGGTTGCTCGTCCCGAGCTCCCAATTAAAGCTCATTTTTCCGCGGATAGTTCTTCGGGCGGTTTTCTTGAGCTGACGCGCCGTGGCACAGTGGACAGGTGGCAACTGCATTAAATTTAATTGAATTAATTTAATTGCCGCCTGCCAACCTGATGAGCAGGTTGCCGCCTGCTCTTTCGCGACACAAGCCAACGGATGGACGCCAGCTTTTATCGTGAACAGGACCTCTAATGCTATCGCGTCAATAACGGTCACAGTAGTGCATCTTAGGTGCCACGAAAACTTAGTACACCAATAGCAGGTAGAAAACGATGTTCTCCGGCAGACAGCAGCTGAGGGCTTCGCTGTCAAAGCTAAAACTCTAACTCATCCTCAGTCTGACTGCTACTACTAGCATTTAAAATAATTACCTCGAGAGCAAAAAATGTGACAACATGGAGGTCGTTTGCAAAACGGTACAAGTATCAGAGAAGTAAGTTTCCATGCTCGCTGAGAAAAGTTGCACGTCGAGCTCTTCAGTTCCTCGCCAAAATTCACCGCTTCGTGGCAAAGTTGTGAATTAGTTTAAAATTGAAAATTGGCATCGGGGACTATATAACTGGTAGCGTAACAAGTCGAAAAGTGCATTGGTAGCTTTGAAATAGCGTGTGATATCTATGGATCACCAGTGACCCATTCCCAGTGGGCACGGTAAGGAAAGAGCTAACATCGTCCCTTATACTGTGCTCGCAGCAGTGCATTTAAGTATTGTTTTTTTTTTCCCTGTATAATCGAGGCTTGAAACATGCTTCCCGGCTCATTCAGCTTACTTTCATAAGAATTACTTATTCAAGCAATTAACAACATCGATTACCGAAGATTTAGCGATCATTTAGCAAAGAATTACCAAAAATTTTATTAATTTCACTCAGTAATAAATTCAGTTTTTGTCTTGCTTAAATGTTGTGTCCCCCCCCCCCCCCCCCCCCCCCGCAGTTAATAACGACGATAGAGCTGGCTTTCAATTAAGTGCGTGTCTATGAACTATTCCGCACTGACAAAGATGTAAACCCCCGTAAATGTGAACATATAGCCACACTGCCACTTCGCGAACTTTAGAGAGAGAAAGACAGAGACACCAACGTGGTCGATTACGGTGCATGACAAGCTCCAAGATCAGCCTTAAAGGGGTGAGAACGCGAGGAAAGTCGCCGATGCTATCAACTACTAGCGCAGTGGGGAATCGAACCCGCGACCTCGTATTCAACAGCGGCACCGCAGAGCCGCCAAGACACCGTGGCGACTCGCTACCCGGCGTCGTTCGTCTACGCCCTCGCTTCGTTGCGCCAATCGCTGAGTAGCGCGCCACGTGCCCGTACGTCGGCGTCAGAAAAAACACGGCGCCAGCTGCTTTCCGTCTGCCCGTGCACCTGAGATTTCGCGCCGGCTGCGACAGCAAGGAAATCGGCTCGCGGTTCGTCTTGCGAGCCGCCTCGGAAACGCGAGATGTTGATCTCACCTAAGTCGGCCACTTGCAGAGCTGTAAACACTTCACGGGCAAGCGACGTGAAATTCGTTCTCGAGTTTCGCTAATCTCCTGAGACGACAGTGATTAGCGCGGCTTGTTTCGAGGTGCGTGCGTTGGTGGGGAGGAGGAAGGCGGGAAAGGAGGGAGGAAGAAAGGGGGGGGGGGGGGGGTTGAGCCCTAGCGCCTCAATCAGCGCTGATTGCGGCGTGTTGCGAAACGCGGGCACGAGGCGAGCAGGTCTATGCAAACCACGCCGTTTCGATTGTATACGGCGGAAAACCGTGTGACGCTGCTGGTGTTTGTCGATGGCACAGAGTCGATGAGGTCGTTGTAGGGGGCGCTTTCTCTTTCAAATGACAGCGAAAATATTTAAATAATCATACAGAAAGAGCGTTGGCTCACAAAGGCTGAAAATAACTAGGAAACTGGCCAGTAAGTATGCAAGACACAAGAACGAAGGAGCTTTAAATGACAGGTAAAAACGTTCAGTGGAAAAGAACCAGAGTGTAGAACTATACTCAAAGACGCAGGTTCGATCCCGGCCGCGGCGGTCTAATTTCTATGAAGGCGAAACTTCTAGTAGCCCGTGTACTGTGCGATGTCAGTGCACGTTAAAGAACCCCAGGTGGTCGAAATTTCCGGAGCCCTTCACTACGGCGTCCCTCATAGCCTGAGTCGCTTTGGGACGCTAAACACCCATAAACCATAAAACGTAGAACTATACCGAAATTGGAAAAGACAGATCAGGAAGTAATCGTTCTACGACAACTCAAAAGGCAGTGCACTACTCTTTGAAGTTAGATCAGGGTGTCTTAGAACGCGCAGCTACAAAAAGAAGTATAACCAAAAAGATGACACATGTGCAGTGTGTGGTAAATCTGTTGTGGCAATTAAACACCTTTTTCTCGAATGCAGTGGTATCCATCCGGATGTCGATCCATAAGGCCCTAGGTTTTAGAGATAACAATCGTTATGTGAATGAATGTGCGGTCGGAGTTAGCAAAAATCGATTGGAAGATTGTCGGCAAAGAAAAAAATGAAAGAAAAAAAGAGACCAGCATGATGGCAACTGCCACCACCCCGTTCCAAAGGCGACGCTCTTATCGTCCATCCGTCCATCCAGCCGGTATAGATGGCGGGAAAATTCCACAAACAGTCAGACGTTGTTTTGACATCGCCTCGTTTTATTTGATGTACTTTTTGATTGATATCAGGCTCACCGGCTGTATCAGGTGAAGCGCACTGTATATGTGGGGAAAACTTCGGATTATTTTTTGCAATGGGGGTTCGTAAACACGGTCGGTTATTACAGTGCACCGACGTTTAATTTGAATTTCTCCGCCATCGAAAAGCCGCCTCGGCGGCGAAACAGTCGAACCCATGTCCTCGCGCCCAACGGCAGAACCTTCCAGCAGCTTTGTCACTGTGACCTGTTTTCTTCTTCTTATGATGCGGTGGGCCAGCAACAGTGACCATGGAGAGGGGCATGCAGAGGCGCGCATATGGTGTAATTATTGCCCGAATGTTCATTATATGAGATGTGAGCACTTTGCCTGTTTTTTTTTTTTCTGAACAGTTTCCTTCTGGATGAGTAATGCCTACAAAACATATTTAGCTTCAGTGCACAAATAACCACAGAATTCGCTCTCGCGTGCAAACTCAGTGTTCCCCCATTACATTACTTCTATCTGCACCTTAAAGGTAAGCTAGGTTCCTGGCAGACATCACACCGAAAATGATAATTGCCGCTCGCAGTGCAACGCCCCGTGCTATGCATATGATAGTTAGCCATCAAGCAGCTCCAGTGGAGGACCACAGCAGGAACATGTCAGTGCCGACTACATTTGTGTGGTAAGGTTAACATAGTATATTTCCGCGTGCCGAACAAGATACTAATGAGCCAATGATATTTAATTCAATACATATGACACTGTGAGTTCGACAACACAAACAACATGAAAGCATTCGAAGCGCTCTAAGGAAATAACAAACGAGTTCTTTTAAGACATGCCCTTCCTTCTTCCTTTGCTCATTTATTAATAGTCGTCGTCGGTAAGCAAAAGTGGCATCGCGAATGAATGAATGAATGAATGAATGAATGAATGAATGAATGAATGAATGAATGAATGAATGAATGAATGAATGAATGAATGAATGAATCGGGCATTGAGGAACGATGCCCAAGAAAGAGGAACATTTCTGCAGCAAACTCTGAATTACCATGCTACAACGTACGGGCCTGCTCAAAACAAAAGCCTCGCGAGTATAGGTCGATACCCACCTTCCCACACGTCGCGCGCTCACCGACATCCATGCGAATGCAAATTTATTCACAGCGGCGGTTTCCGGCGGTGAAAGGTATATGCGCGCTCCCTGGTGCATCGTATCAGGCTGCGTGTTTGACTGCGTATATGTAAACGGCGCTCGAGCTCACCTCCGGCAAGGAAACAAATGGTTCGGGGCATCGGGGGCAACCTGCCACCTTCGCCTCGCAAAGCCCCGGGATCCAAGGGAGCTTCCTCGGGGCACCATGATCAAGCCGGGATCTACATCGACACAAGAAACGCTTCTCGAGGAGAGAAGCAGATTTTTCTATCCCTCCTTCCCGGCTCCGTACGCGAGCAAACTCGCCGGACAAAATATGCTTTCCTGACGCACACACAGACCGCGCAGATTTCCGCGCCGTCGTCGCTCGAGTGCGCGGCTCAACTTTGCATTGACGTGCGTACACACACCGCGCAGTGGCGGATTGGAAAGTCAAAGGTTGGCCTCAGTGGTACGTATACAGAGAGAGCAGAGAGGGAGGGAGGGGGGGGGGGGGGAATGCCTGCTCCGAGAGAGCGCGGGATTTGAAAGCCGCGGGGAGCAAAATCGGATCAAACACGATGGGGAACGTTGCGTTGTGGGAAGCTGACGGAGGTCTTTCGCGCATGATTTGTTGCTGCTCCTGGGCGTTCGTCTTTCGGCACGGGCCGCATCGGAGGAAAGAAGGGCTCCTTCGGGAAAGGCAGGAGGCGATGATACGTGCGCGCGGGCGCCCGTTTTTCACCGTGCGCGCTGTTTGTGGTGGGTTGCGAAAATTGGCTTGTCACCGGCGATATATGACAGGCGCTCGCTTTCCTCCCCCTTTCTCCCCTCCTCCTCCTCTCACCCGCTCTCCCTGTCGTCTGTGCAGACCACGTGTATACGGTCGGTCGAGGTATACACAACATCACCGTGCCGGCCCCGTTCCTCCCGTGTGACACACACGCAACAGGCACGCACACGTGCACATACACAAGCGCGCACACGCACACTGATGCATGGTCGTCACGGAGACAAGCAGAAAGCGAGTGCTGAGCGACAGAAACCATCTCGTGCGGTGCACATGAGTGCACCACGTATGCGCGTCACAGCTGGCGACCGATACATAAGAGTAATGCACGAGCATGGATCCGCTTTCCACTTTTAAATGCAGAAATGCGATTCTGCAACATGACTTGCACCCACATTTTCTCCGCACCGCTTTTGCGTCTGTACACGGCAGACCCCACCGGGATAAGAATAAAGATGTCTTTCTGTATAAAAATGCAATGCATATACAAGTGCGCAGGTTTGCGACGCGATAGGTATGCGTTGACGATATGATGATGATGTTGCTGCTGTTGTCTTTGGTAACTGGCGCGCGAACTTGGTAGAAACAGAAGCTAAAGAACAGAAATAAGTAGTAGACCACGAAGAAGATAGCCTTGACAATAAATGCGCTACTATGGGAGATTACGTTAGAAGAGCAGACAAAAAGTGCGGTAATCCGCCACCAAAAGCAACTTAATCAGTTGAATGCCTTTCAGCGAGAAGAACGCCCAGCGTTTCGTGGCTGTGTCTACAGCTTTTGCTTTTCTTCTCTCGGTGACCGTATACGTTCGTGCACGTGCTGGCTTTAACCCCAATACAAAGTTTTCAACCCATTGGCTGGGGCGCGAGTCTCGCACAGATGTCTCGCAGAACCGCTCTTACGTTTATCAGAACATTAGAAACAAAGCCTTCTCAGGCGTTGTGTGAGAGACTTGGATGACGTGTTATCACAACAAGAGTTTCCGTTACGGAACGTTGTGAGGTACATAACGATGCGAAACGTGATCGCCATAACGTAAACTCTCTTCGTCCAAAACTTGGCCGACTCGCAACCGGTTACCTGCGATGCTAGTACTACACAGCTCCTTACAAAGGCGATCTCGTATTGTGAACTCCAATCCGCTTGTACGTATGCCTGATGCACCGGATTTTGCCATTAACTCGAAGCGTGCGGGTAGCGTAACTTTTGTGGCGCCCTCTAGGCTGCAGCGAGTAAAGAACGAAGAATTGACAATGCGCATGAGGAAGTCGGCGACGCCTCTTATCGTGCTCGCGCTGCAAAAAGCGTCACGCTCGGTGGCCTATCAGTTTGTTTTGGCGCCGAATGTCAAGCTTCGTATCCCCTAAAAGAAAAACAGAACAAGAGCTATATACTCTTAACGAAGGTACTCCTAAATTTTTCCTAAATACTTCGATTCATAACTTCGTATGCTCAGCGCCTGATGTATACGCGGCCAGCTCTGGGAATTTATTACTTTACCCAGGGATACCAACCAGTGCCATGCTACATGTGTAGAAGTTTTACGAGAACAGGGATTTCTAACGAGATTTTTTTAATGCCCTTTGGAAAATTTTTTTTCCCTTTAAACACAGGCTGTCGCCATGGTATGAATGGACACTCATATTTTGGCAATTGAAGGACATAAAACTCGCGGGATTTTAATTTTACTCTGCAAAGCTATTTATACGCGGCATCACAAGTACAGCCAGTGTTAGTTGTCGCATTCCACTATAGGGATGAAAGAAAGCAACTCACGATAATAAAAAAAAAGCAATGATTTAACGAGACTCAAAGTAGAAAGCTTGCACTCGCGCACTAACTTTATTGCAACCTCATTCGCACGCTGTAACACTTCTTGAGACGCTCCCAGACGTTAACGTTCAGACAGCGTGCAACCAAATCTGCTGCACAGTTCACATAATTCCCATGGTTGTCCTCTGGAATGATCTTCTCTGCTTTCTTCCGGCGCTGCAAATGTTCGCACACAGCCTCGCTGATATTGGACTCCACTCCTATGTGGTTGTTCGTGTGGATACAATAGAGAGCTTTAGTTTCACGTACGTAGAGCTCTTACGGGTGACAAGTGCGCATGCGCAGAACGCAAAGGGTATGCGCGAGTCTCACGTACGTACGTGAGATTCGGATTTTTACGTTGCGGCATGCGACGAACACGTATAGGCACACCTTTATGCGGTGCGCCGACACCATGGCCAAGAGAAAACAATAAAAAATGATGGTCGATTAGCGTAGTTAAGCCAATTGAGAGTTAGTTGCGCTAGCAGTTTGGTTTTCACTTCGGTCCCGGTGTTCAGATCAAGTGTTCACGGATGGAAGTTGTTCGGATAGCGATAAAGGGTAAATGTCCATACATGCGGCATTGGCCACATTCACAGATCCCTGGAAGTCTTCCTACCACTCCTGGCGCAGTGATGCAGCGGTCAAGCGAAGCGCCACGGCCCTTCTATGGCAGGTGCTGCCATCGGTGGGACTTGGGTTGCTTGAGTTGGGTTGTGACCCAGGTTGGCCTTCCTGAGCAGCCTCTCATGATTACATGAGCTGCCGCCTGACAAGGTGGGCAGGTTGCTAAGTGTAGGAATAGGTATAGGTATATGGGTATATACATACAGACCTGGACAGGCGAGCAGCTTGCCACAAAACCGGCTTCAGGCAGACATACTGACGACAGGCAGACAGGAAAACACACAACGGGGAAATGGGGAGAATGGCCACTATAATTGCTAGCGCACTAAAACAAGTAATAAGGAAGCATTCGGTACCCCACGCTTATCTGCGTGTACCCAATGTCATCTTAACTGCCATCGATGCGATTACGATAGGTTAACAAAACAACCATCCAACGAGCAATATGGCGGCTCCAAAGGAGGGCTCATTGAAAAGTCCTATATATATACGCGGCAGTCAGCGCTGCGCATTTCACAGGCCACGGTTCCCCCGCGTGACGGAGTCCGTGGCGAACCCGAGGCGCCGAGCAACCGTCTCACGCTCAGTTCCTGCAATGGCGAGGTCGGTGCCGACGACGAATATCGCTCGTCGCGACCTCGCCGCTGCTGCGCGGAAGAAGCAGCGGCTGCCCGCAGCTATAGACCGCGACGCGTTCTCGGAGCCGGTTAGAAAAACAAGAAGACGCACAGAATCAAAGACAAAACAACGGGGGGCAAAATGCGACGGGCAATTACGCGAGCTCGGTGCAACCCGACACGCTTACGCCCCAGGAACGACGCTAGCTTCCTTGCCTTGGCGATAACCCCCCCCCAACGCCGTCTCTTCTGGTATACAAGATGAACAGCGTCTGTTCGAGAGGGGCGAGTGCCGAGGTTCGTAGCTCCTGAGTGGCATGTCTTAGCGGCCAAACCCTTTTCTAGGCGAAACACGCCTGCGCTTCTGTATACGCGGCGCCGCATGCAAAAGTGCGGAGATCGATTCGGACACGGATGACAGTATAGTTTCTTATAGATGCACTATACTTGGTTTATGGTTTATGGGAGGTTTAACGTCCCAAAACGACTAAGGCTATGAGAGACGCCGTAGTGAAGGGCTCCGGGAATTTCGACCACCTGGGGTTCTTTAACGTGCACTGACATGGCACAGTACAGATGCACTATACTATAGATACATCATTTCAGGCATATTTTCTCCACTTTAGCTATATATTTTTTTCATATCGTCATACTCAGCCTGACTACGTCCACTACAAGACAAAGGTCTCTCTATATCTCTCCAATTAGCCCTGTTCTGTGCCACCTATGGCCACCTTGTTCCCGGCATACCTCCCAAGCTCATCCGCACACATGACCTTCCGTTGCCACCTTTTACTCTTGCCTTCTCTTGGAATCTATTCCGTTACCCCAAGAGACCATCGGTTATCTTGCCTTCGCATTACACATCTTTCATATACTTCAATCTTAATGATACTGGTTGGCAGCAAAAGATTTACTACAGCGCAGTCGTAACGAATTTGGTCAGCGAAAAGCCTAGAAGCTTAAGGGTAAACATTTGCGCAAGCTCCGCCAGCTGGAGTGAATGTCGTGCATTGGCAGAATGGATGTGAGGCAACACACCCCTTTTTTCCGCAACCGTATTGTGTAAATTTTGTCCACGAGTGTGAATTCATGTAGAGATCGCACGAGAAGAAATGCGAAACCAAATTAAAGAAAAACATAAAAATCAATAAGCAACAAAGCAAGGTTATTGTAAGATAACGTTTTTATTGGTTTTCCGCTAAACACAAAAGTCTGCTAGTTTTCTCTGGACGCGCCATAAATGGCCTCACAGAGCCTCGAAATTGCTTCTGTATGCCCAGATATCCTTTTCTGTGGTTACAAAATTTTACGGCCCAATAGTACACTGCGGACGGTCAGATGCTGTGCTGGATGGAGATGTTCTTTATAGCGCTACAAAAAACAAGGACACAGGAAGAAGCGCACAGGACGGGCGCCCGTCCTGTGTACTTCTTCCTGTGTCCTTGTTTCTTTGTAGCGCTATAAAGAACTTCGAGAAACTATGCTTCACCAACTAGCCCCACAACGTGTTTTGATAAGTGAGCTGGATGGAGAGCAGCGGAGTAATTTTGGGCACTTCGAATTTTTAACCTTGCTTTGAAACCTGAACGCTATGGAGCTTTCCAATTTAGCCTCTTGGTATCGAGCCCTCCCATCTCGTGCTCGAGAGCCACTGGTTCACGACGGCAGAAGGATTTGCTCATTTCCTCTTATTTGGCGGATGGCTCAGCGTCCGTGGTGAATACAAACAAACAAATAAAACACTCCCACAGGCAGACACTTAGAGTATTCTTTCGGGAGGGGCCCATGGTAAGCACTGCCAAGGGAACTAACTGGGCGGTGAGGCCGAGCACCCTCGGGCTCCCCTTGCATACGCGCCTGCCCACAGGACCGGCAGTTTTTTTGTGTGTATAAACAGAACTGGGTCAAAGCTACAGTCGATGATGATGATGGTGATAACGACGATGATGATGATTATGACGAATGTTAATGTCGCAAGGACATCTTGACCACAGAAAGCCATGGGACGAGTCCTTGTACTGAGCGAAAGCTGGCGAGCACTCGGCGCCTCTACAGCCGCAGATGAAAAAGCCGTTAACGGGACTCACAAACAAAGCAGACAACTTTTCTGAGGTACGAAACTAACACAATGGAAAAACGGAGAACAAGATCGAAAGCGATATATAATAATGAACAACAAGTGGAATAACCGTGTCGTGCAACACATCTCTGGCCCGGTTAAAAACAAAATGGCGTAACGATGAATCACATGGTTTCCAAGAGCAAGGTATACCTTTCTGACGCTCACGTCACGCATATCAAGCTGTGTTGAGCATTGGCATTCTCTCTGAACGAACATCTGCCTGTGAATCCGCCAGAACATAGTTGGGGTTACGCATGACTGCGTCCTCAACAATAGCTCCGCGCGGTAACATTCCGCAGAACAGACGCCTGCGATTGGCATCCAGCGCACCTATGCATGAGTTCCTGCATAGCTCACATTCATTCTTAGCAGCTTCTCTTCTTTACCAAGCTCTTTTGTTCTACTTCACGATTCCTCCTTTGTATCACTTTGCGGCATCGTTTCCATCCAGTCGCTATTCGAAGGCAATCTTTTTGTGCCAGCGGCCAGCGTTGAGCACAAAGCTATGAGGCGCTCTTTCCTCTCAACCCCCCCCCCCCCCCCCCCCCCCCCCCCCCCACTCCGGTTGCTGCAGAAATCAAGGTGCAGTCAGTCATGAGGTGCTCAATGTTTCTACGTGGCCGAGTCGGCAATGCAACGTGTCTGCCTGCGTCCATACCTATATATACCTACAAGTACGTTATTTTTTCTTTTTTATTCTTTGTTTTCCGCTCACTCGCACACTCTGCCGGCGTCCCCTACATTGAGGCACTCACGTCGGGTGAGGTCAGAAAGCGGGCCGGTGCCAGACCCTGGCTTTTAGGGACCTGGGGAGAGAAAAAAAAGACAAAGCCGAACAAAATATGACTCGACAGTCGTTGATGACGTCGCGTGTGTGCCGAGACAGTCCTGCCAGAAGCTGTCGACGCGTGTTCGTGGCCCGCGATGCCGTCCAATGAACCATTGATAAAATATGACCTACGTTCCCCATACACTTTGCCTCTCTCGTCGGGGGGGGGGGGTTACACATAGCTTTTTTTTTATTCTATATCTCTTCTTTGCTTACGAGTGCCTGCGCCAGTACGTATACTTGCACAACAACGTTGCGAAAGGGCGGCGCACTGGAAACGGAGCTAGAAACAATCCAACCGGTGTTTGGCCCCTAATCGGTATGTATCAAGAAATGAATATAGGTTAAAAGAAGAAAAAAGGTAACAGCGAATCAACCCAATAAACAAGAAAATAAAACGAAACAAAATGCAGGCAATGCTGGCAGGATGCAAGAGCTGTCCACCGCACAGCTCGGGGACGTGAAATGTGTACCCCGGGCCCTGCAAGTGAGATGAGCTATGGACGGTGTGTGTGGAAAGGTGGTGTGCTGTGGACAGTCCGTGGCCCGCGGTCGTTGGGAGGCCGTTCTGGTTGGATAGCGCTGGTCCCTCTACCGTGTGTAACTGGAAGCATGGCACGTTTTCACTAGGTGCGTGTGCTTTTTCTGAAACCAGAAGACACGTCATGGTGCACTGAATAGTGCCTTCGGTTGCTAAGAAATTTACAAACGGTAAGCGATAGTCGGCAAGCAACAAAACGATATTAATAAATCAATACAATAGGCAATTTATAGACAAACACTAGTTTATTCTTTTCAGGAACAGATGCTAGTGACCTTATACAAGAAGCCTTTTTAATTAAGCAAGTTACACGTATGGCCACTCCGAAATTACTTACTAATAAACTGTGGTAAATCTAATGCTCTTCTTTTCCGTTGAAAAAATGCGACGCGTTCCTTAGCTGCTGCTTCGGTGCTAAATAATTTTTGAAATTGAAATACGTCCCACTCTACTGTCTCCATCCCAGTGAGCAAGTTATACAACTAGCTGTTTTCATCACGTTTTCAATATTGTCATCTAGTTTGGGCTACTGGAACAAAACAATAACTTCTTCAGTTGCAGATATTGCAAAAAAATTCTCCATGCGTGCAGTTGCAAATGAACACTGTAATGCTCACAGAGCTCCTTTATTTTAAAAATTTCGCGTCATAAATGCAGACTTCCTCTATGAATACCAGCTTCTAACATCACTTAAACATGAATTACGTAAACGTACTAGATATTCAATAATCACAGCCCACCTGAAAGAAATTTTTCCCTTTCCACAACGTTTAGTTCATGAGCTCTAGTACGCACCTTTCCCCCGTGATAATTATGGTCTGCAGATGCTGCGGTCCAGTCTTCCGCGTGCACTTAATAGTTTCAAACTTATGTTCGACGTACTCCGTTTATTATCAAAGAACGTCTTGCATGCCCTGCTTAGTTGAGGTAAAAGATTTTTTACATTTATTTCGTTTTCATCCTGGTTTTGTTTTCTTCCTCACATTTATTTCTTCCTTCCCCAGTGATGAAATTTCTTGAACCTGCCATGCAATTTTTGATGTTATTTGAGCTGTTTTGCTGTTTATGTTTGCCAACATTAAGCAGCTGTTTTTCCTGCTCTCCTCACCATATATCGTTTGTTGATTTGATGTACACGTGGGATAAATAAAACAAACTGAAACAACGATTTGCAGCTGTTGTGAATATATTCTTTGTTCAGAGTGTTTTTGTGACGAATCGCATCTCGAAATTGATGTTGTCTCACAGTGAACTGAATTTTGATTACATAAGCTCCAGGTATTAATGAGGTCAAGTAAAATTTTATTTTCTCATACTCTCGAGGCCTGCACTTCTGCCAACCGCATTTAACTAGTGTACAAACAGAAGGTATACATATGAAACTTTTACAACTAGCAACAGAAACCACGGACTGTCCCGCTATGGGACAACAAGCAATGTGTTGAACGGCATATCAAGCCCCGGGACTTTCTCTAAAAAGACAGGGCAGGTATAGTAAACAGTTTAATTTACCGGCATCATACACACTTGGAAAAGCTGAGCTTGCATCGGACCGACAGGAAGTACAATGCATGTAGAATACATAAAAGAGGAGGGAATGACGAAGTCAGCGACATTATGGTTCAAGGAAAATGCTGTAAATGCAGACACGCACGCAGAGGCTGCGTCAAAAGAAGAGGGAAGAAGGTTTGGTGATAAATTATTGTATCAACCGTTAAATTCCTACCGGTTATAAACCAGAAGCAAAGACTGAGAGACTCCGTAGTGGAAAGCTCACAAAAAATTTCGACTTGCTGGGGTTCTTTAACGTGCTCATAAATCTCGGTACAAGAGTATTTTTGCATTTTCGATTTTATGAATAGCCACTGAGTCACCGCGGCGGGTGTTTTCTAGTAATTGTTAGGAATACTTATTAATAATTCATTGTTGTTCTTTTAGTGGCGTCGACGTCGTCAATGTTGCTTGCTCTTAAGCACAGCTGCCGAGCAGGAAGAAGTCAGCGAGCCCATGCCGACACCCGTACACCGCTGTGACAATGCCAACAGAGAGGGATGGAGCCAAATGGCGGCCAAGGCGCGTCTACAGCACACCGCGTCCTCTCCCATGACACGACCAAATGCCGCGCGATACCCAATTCAGGGTCGAGGGAACTCGGGCCTGGGCCGAAACGGCGGGCACGCCGGCCACTCCTCCACCCCCTCTCCCTCTCTCATCGCTGCGCGGCCTCTAAACGTGTTTATGTCACGGTGCGCGAGCTGGGACGGGCTCACATTTAGAGGTTACGCCGTTACTCGAGAAAGGAAGGATGGCGCGGTATCGCGGTCTGGTGTTCCTCGCTCGCGGCCGCATTCCTGCCAGCATAAAGTGACGAAGGCATCGACGCTTAAATGGCCCTCCCAGAAGCGCAGCTGCTTACCGTGAACTTAGTTCTACCGTTTTCTGATGCACTGTTTCGAGTTTTCCCCCAACAGCTTTGAATGTCTTGCATTGCGCTTAGCCGTGCTCTGATGACGGCGTTTCCTGGTGCCATCCCTCGCAGGGCTTCTGTCGCAGCTTTCCCTTATAAAAATGGTCTATAGACAGTCAATAGACTTCGGATTGACTCTATTGCCTTCCTATAGATATGTATTTTTGTCTTTTCATAGTCTATAGACTCTCTATAGACAAATGCCTACTAAATGTGTATGCCCATAAATCTATTGCCTTCCTATAGATATGTATTTTTGTCTTTTCATAGTCTATAGACTGTCTAAAGACAAATGCCTACTAAATGTGTATGCCCATAAATCTATAGACTGTCTATAGACTGTCCATAGGATTTGTATTGCCTATAGACTATTCTTTAGGGTTTGTCTATAGAGAGTCTATAGACTTTATAGACAGAAGTCTATGGACAGTATATAGACTGTCTAAATACATTTTTGTAAGGGTTGGCGCTCTCCAATATTTGCATCTTTGAGTCTTCAAGAGAAAAGTTAGAATGTTTGCCGCTGCTTCCTGGCCACCATCCCTTGCTCCCAACGGCCTAAATACAGCGAAACCTTTCACACGGAGTCCTCTCGAGTGAATTCAGGGCGCAGAATGCGAACATCCGGTCACGTGTCATCACATGACTAGCACGGTCGATGTGACCAGCGCCAAGGCACGTGACCTTGCGCCCGTGGCTATCGTTGTGGTAATGCAGGAAAAAAACACAGGAGAGCGCGTCCGGCGATAGCCTTGAAGCGTAGCCATAAAAAGTAAAAACGAGAATCGCTGCCCACTTGATAGTGTGCGGTAGTATCTACCACTGCGCATGCGCTAACTAGCGCGGCAGACTGACTGTAGATCAATCTCCCTGCTGTTGACCGCCATGGGCCGCGCAGATGCGCGCACTAAAACATACCGGCACCAAAACATTAGGGACTGACTCGGAGAGCGAAAAACCGGGGCAGAGAAGGGCTTCACGATAACTTAGTTTGCGAAGGCTGCATCCGCGTGACGTCGCGCTCTCTCCTGAGTTGTCTTTCCTCCATGACTGTGACAGCCTAGGTTGCCGCAGAGTTTTAAAACTTTGCCAATGGTCTTGGGCATTAGCAAAAGACAGCCGCCAGCAAGGCGACAGCTTTCGCCGAGTTTGGCGCGTTATGCAGCGGAGCGGTGACATTTGCGAACTTTTTATCTTTCTTTTATTTTCGGACACAGCTGCTCTCACTTTCCACCTTCCCCTTGCCTCATCTGTCTCACTTTCCCTATCTGAAGTAGCGTAATTGCTATAGCGTGTAGCGATTACTTTTCAGGATCTCGTTGGCGTCACTCCCTGTCCTTCTATTGGCCATTTTTCATGAAACCGACGCCACGCTGCGGCGCCGCCGTGAACTAGTCTACGAAGGACCGGCGTGCGCCGAACCACGCCGCTTGCTCCGTTGCGGAAATGGTTTTCCAGCCCATTCAGATGTTGTCAGAGTTTTGATGTAGAATATATCTTAGGAGAGCTGTTACACGGACGTTTGCAAGATAATCAGACAAAACGACCGTTAGGTGGCGCCGACTGAGTTTTCTGGTGCCAGCAATACGCAAAGAACATGGAAAACAGGAAGGTGCCACGCTGTGGAGGAACACTTGCAGAACCATGACTGCCAGTTCTCATCAGGCATCGAGCCTACATTACTAAACAGTTGACTTGCCCGGTCTAGAACGGCTTATGTTAATGAGATCGAGGCGATATTTGCGAACGAATACCGCTGAGCACACATTACTACCGGCTGAAATTCAAGCGCGAAGCTTTTCGAAAGACTGCTTCTATACAATGGCGCCTAGACTATACTGGCATGCGTGCCCGGTGGTATGGTGCTTTGTTATCCATTTAAAGTGGGGTGGCGATATCATTTCATTCGGATTTTATTTCATCCTTATTCTTTTCGCCCTTTGATATTGTCATTTGCCCCCTCACTGTCACTGGAATCATCATTCAATCAGACTGGCTAATGGTGAGAAATCAATGGAATCTGACAAAAATAATGACATCGTAACGACGTTGCGCTAAATCTCACAAAGTGAACAAGGAATGGGAAAGCATCAGGGTGCTTGCCAACGTGTCGACAAGTCCTCGCGATTCTACGAAGCCTAGCCCCAGAAGGAGATCACCGCAGCGCCGCCATGTTGGACCAATTCAGGCGCCCCCTATAGAACGTGAAAATTCCAATATAGAGTCGGACTGGGAGTGGAAAATAAATTTTCTTCTCTCTCTCTCTCTCGTCCTCTCCGTCCCTTGCCTCACTGTAATACTTTCCCGCATCTGAAATGTTGATGCTGTTCGTGTCACGCGGAATAGATTTTGACACATCAATGAAACAGGTAGAAATGATTACGAAACCTACAGTTCGAAGTAATGGCCATGCACTATCAGGGACAAAAGTCTCCAGGACACGCAAAAAGGGACGTTGGAGGAGGGGTGTCATCCTTGTCAATAATCTTTTGTCAATAATCTCTCACTGAGACTTATCAGACGACGTAAATTTGGCTCTCATCTCCCCAAGTGTGGTCTGGAGCCACAGCTTAATAATGTAGTTTTGCGCTTCGGTTGACGCTCACACGTCCTGGATATTCTTATCCGTGACATATGGCCAGATATTGGCGATAACGTCCCATCCTCCTCATCATTATCAACCAGGTTACAACCACTACCCGACAAAGCCCTCTCTTACTGATGTGCAACTTGCTCCGTGTCTGCAGAAGCTGGCACCACCCGCCTCGCCTAACACATTAATACGCAATGCGAAAAACAGCAGTGGTATGCTAACACTCACAGGGTGACAGAGTGGACGCCATCTATCAATAGTAGATGACTGCACAGAGGTCAGGCGAAAAAATAAATTCAGAAATCAGGGGGTTCCCAGGAGGCGAAGCTCCCTCGACACTCCTCACTTACATATACATATACATATACATATACATATACAACTACATATACATATACGTATACGATTCCAAATGACCTCTTCCAGCACAACGGGATAAGCTTTGCGCAATGTATACACAATTTACAAATGCATGGCACTCGGCTCCTTTGTCGCACCGCTACCTATCAAGTCAGGTACAACCCGCCCACGCGCTCCTGCAAACCTGGCCCAATCCGATTAAGCCTCGGAAAAAGCGGCGAAGCGCGTTAATCAACATTTAACGGCCATGCCACGCCGCATACGCACAACCCGGCGTCGCCCTGAAGCGTCTCCCTCACACCCTGCACGTTCTCTCCGCGGCCGCGGGATTCAACACTCTCGCCCACCTTCCCCCTCGGGCTCCACTGGGCAGGGGAAAGGCGACTCGCTAATTCCAGGCAGAATCAGAGCAGCTCACGCGCGATGAAACCGGCACAAAGACAAACCGAGGCACGCAAAGCCATAATGCGACTAAAGAGGATAACACCGCGTGATCTCATTAACTTTGGAAACACTGGAGTGCGTGTCGGACGGTGCTTCACCTGCTGCAGATATCGCGGCACGGTACATTTAGCCCCGGCTCCGTTCCGGTGAGGCGACCACAGCGCCCGCGCCATCCCTCACCCTTTTTGACCCCAACCCCCAGTGTGCTTTCATTTTTTTTATTTACTGATTTCTCTATTTATTTTTTGCGCCGAGCGTATGCAGGGATTCGTTAAAGCACACAGATCTGTTCAGCAACATCCATCGGAACTGTATGTTGCGCCTTTCGGCTGTGCCGGTGAGTTAAGCTGGGTTGGTAAACGCAAATCTCGCTCCGCGCGCCGAGCGGTTTGTCGCTGTTTAGATGAATGCAGACACAAGGCAGAGGCAGTATCGGAGATACATGTATCTTCGCTACTATCTTTCGGTATGTTTTGAGTATCGGTATTAGGTATCGCTTGCCAACGCTGGAATCATAGTACTATCGGTTTCGAAAGTAAATTTTTAGCGTATAGCGTATTTTAATAGTACTCTGAACTAAAAAAAAAGTGCCCCAGATTTTGAGTTTACTGTGACTCAGAATTCGGGCCAGCAGAGCTCGCTCAGGCGGTAGCACGCTAAAAAAAGGCAATGAAATAGAACTAGGAAGAGACGACGCCAATGAGATTGGACCGGTCAGTCTTTCTTCATACCTTTTTAGTGATGAAAACCTACCCGAGGGCCTCTGTAAAATACCCTGGCTGCCCCTAAAAGGGGGTTTGCTAGAGGTCACCTTGCCCCCTTCTTTATTGTCCTACAGGCTGATTTGTGTTCAGCGTGTAGCATACTGCCGGCTAGTTACATTTTCTGCGTGTCTTTTCCCAGCCTATATATACTAATAACAGACAGGCGAAAAACTCTCAAATAGTGCTGACATTCAAAAACCGCCAGCTATGCTTTTGGAGCCTCACAGAGTAAAAAATACGTCGCAAGGGAGAGAGGAAGAGAGGGAAGTAAGTTTATTTGCGTTCCATCTGAGACCAATAATAATAAATTTTTTTTATGGTGGGGGGGGGGGGGGGAGGAAAAGGCGCAGTATTTGTCTCACATAGCGGCGGACACCTGAACCGCGCCGTAAGGGAAGGGATAAAGGAGGGAGTGAAAGAAGAAAGGAAGAAATAGGTGCCGTAGTGGAGGGCTCCGGAATAATTTCGACCACCTGGGGTTCTTTGACGTGCACTGACATCGCACAGCACACGGGCGCCTTAGCGTTTTTCCCCCATAAAAACGCAGCCGCGGCGGTCGGGTTCGAACCCGGGTACTCCGGATCAGTAACCATCTGAGACCAAGTTTTCAATTTAACGATGACAGTCACTTGAAAGAGAACATACATGGCCCACAATTGTGACAGTTAAGAGAATGGTGGTCTGGTATGTTAATATTCTCCGCGACCGGAATGGGCTCTTGCACTCCGTCTGTGCGCGCAGCGAAGTGCACCATGCATGCCAGCGGTTCGCACGGGGTATTTACAGAACCATTTTCAACACTTATACGGGCGCGCCCTAATTAATCCAGCTGTCCCAAAACTAAATAAATTCGAGAAGTTTTGAAATATTATTGCTTCGCTCCTAACTGGAGCCCAAAGATATGCACAACAGTGCAGCATATTTGCTGCCCACAGAGTCAAAAGTAACGCGTATTTCTAGTAAAGCAACCCCGGTCGAGTTCGGCTGCGTTTTTATGGAGGCGAAACGCGAAGGCGCCCGTGTGCTGTGCGATGTCAGTGCACGTTAAAGATCCCCAGGTGGTCGAAATTATTCCAGAATCCTCCACTACGGGCACTTCTTCCTTCTTTTATCTTTAACTCCCTCCTTTGTCTCTGTCCCTTCCTTTACGACGCGGTTCAGGTGTCCAACGATAAATGAGACAGATACTGCACCATTTCCTTCCCCCCCCCCCCCCAAACCAATTATTATTAGTAGTAGTAAAGCAACCCGTGTATTTTGTTGCTCGTGCATGCAGTAACCCTGACAATGCGACTAATAGAACAAGGAACTTTATGCTCTTCATATACATCACCTTGCTACCATATGGCATGCTGTTGCCTGTTTACAACTACAAAAACCCGTGAATGCCCACTCTACGAAAAATTTTCCATGGACGCACTCCAATTAAGTGTATATATATAGACAGCCTAAAGACTACGAATACACAATAAAATAGACGTTCCTTTCAATCTGAGTCTATTTTCCGTTGGTCTTGGATAAAAAGAACGAATCAAAAGAATTTTTCTCGCGATTTCCGCCTGAGTTTATTGAGTCCCAAAAAAGAAAAGACATGAAGCCCGCTATCGTCTCCTAGACCGGATCTAAAAAGCGGCAGTAAAGTATCTCGGAAGTCTACACTCAGCCTGGCCATTTTTGTTGGGGACTAAGTAAAATCAAGCACGCTGTCTGGAAGACACGTGCTCTTCCTTGCAAATATTTCCTTGTTATTCAGAATAAGGATTTATCGATACATTTAATATTAAGGTTATATCAAGTGATATCAATCACCTTCAACGCTGTTTTATCCGCGCGAGACCTCGAGCTTCTCGAACCTTAATCGTTTCTGCGTCGTACCTATCAACATTATAACAGTTTAGAAAAAAAAAATCTCATTACGTCAGCAATCTGCGAAACCAATTTCGACCATTATGAAAAGGTCTCAACGTGAGCGGAGGTTAACACCACATCAGGAACGAGAAAATGACGGTAGGCGTATCTGCGCACCTCAAACAGCAGCCCCAAGTATAAATTCGTACATTCAAACGTCGGAGAAGGCCCGGCAGCACTATAGCGGATGTAGATCGTACAGTGCTACATTGTTAACAAAACTGTCGTGCAATACCGCTTCCTGTAGTTAGAAGAACACTAGGAAGCGAACACAATCCCACTGACGCATTCAAAAGCCGAAGCCGGAGGTCGCGCCCCACTGACCAAGCTTCCAGCCTGCGTAGTGCAAACACAAAGCGCGCTAGAGACACGCGGAAGAGGCATAAACTTGAAGTGTTTGCTCTGCCGCGCGAACTGAGCAAACCCGGGGCGCGGGCTTGGCGCTGGACGCGTGGTCCGGACTCCGTGTTCGAGCCAGTGTCAAGGTGCGCGAAGCAGTGTGTCCACACGGCAAGAGCGCAGTACACGCAGCCAGGAATAAATTAGCCGCGTCAAGCGCGCGCGCAAGTTGCGAGCCGCTATATTTAAAGCCCACCGCTGCACATAGGTACACATAGGTGTGTGTGAGCATGTTGTACCCCGCTCAGACAAATCTGGGGAGTGAAAAAAGGAGGAGAGACAGCAGGGCGGTGTGTACTTGCACGTGCACAGCTGCCCCGGTGAAGCGAGCTCGCTCGCTGTTGGTGTTGCTGGAGTAGGCGCTTCCCTCGGCATTAGCTCAATTCCCCTCCCCCGTTTGTGTCTGCCGCGTAGCTGTTTGTTTCGAACAGGCAAGCCTACGCACGCGTCCTTCGTTTCGCAATGCGTGCTGTGTAGGTGTGCAAGTAAACAGCCACTGTTGTCCTTGTGAGTCGTATACCCATGTCCGCATTTTCGGGCTCTTTACGATTTTACACGGTTAATTAAAGAGGGATGTGAAAAGCAATTCCGTATAACGGTCTTTCAATCATTACAGTTCGTTTAATGTAGCACCTGTATAAGGCACAAGATGAAAAGAAGTGCTGTGCGTCATATGATTTAAATGGCTTATGTCGACCGAAAAAAGTCACTACTGAAACAGAATTAATAGTCCGGAAGTGGACTGACGACCAAGCGCAGCACCGCTGATCGCTCACTGCGCAGTTCAACCTATCGCTGAATGCGAAATACTTCTTCGGGGCGCACGTGATTCACCTACTCCTCTGTCACGACTACAACAGAGTTTTGAAGATATATAATCACACACTTGGGCTTACAGCAGCCTTTTCTGAACATTGCGCGACTTCGCCTCAGATCGCAAACGTACACGCACATTTTTTGGAATTTCGGCGCAGAAAAGGTCGGATAACGGAACGCATAATTGTGCATATAGGCCACTTATAGCGCAACAGTTTATGGCGAGTAACGCCGCTGTACTTTTTATGACAACGATAACCATGGCTCAAATCTGAAATAAAGTAATTGTGCACCGCTAACATTGCAGTTTTGCCCACGGATCTGCTCGCACTGTGCCTTTTGAAGTAATGTATGGTACAAGCAAGAGAACTTCACTGCACCGTTTCGCTCCAAGGGCGGAGACAGGTCGTTTGAGAAATGACTGATTTAAAGGATGATTACCGATATAACACGCGTGCATTTGCTTTAAGTTTCTGCTTTGATTATACATCTAGCATAACTTAAGACGCCATTTCTCACACCTTCCACTGCTGCAAAATTAGTGCATGGTATCTACACCGTACGCGATTCACTTGTTTACACTGCAGCGTGCTGCGTGCGAGCGGTATCGACAACGATCAAACCTTTCCGCCACAATCGTGCCTGAGAGCACTGCAACCATGCATTTCGTTAGAGCACAGTTTGAGGAACTCGTCCGTCGCGTCTAATACCGCATGACGTAAATAGCTATCCCTGAAATGCAGAGAGTACACGAACTCGGGGCTGGGTCGTTTTTACGGTCGTTCCGATTCTCACTGGCGGCTTCGAATTCCTGATTCGAACCTCCCGCTCATTAAGAAATATTTCACTCACCTCCTTACATATCATTTTACTTATTTTTACTTCATTTTCTCTTCCCTAAGTGACGTTTACAGCAACGCTCCCTTCCCTGCAGGTATTCTAAATTACTTGACCTCGTTTACAAGTGTACACTCGCATGGTTTATCGTAAATGCACAGCGGGAGCATCCACACCTTCCGGGACACTTGTGACAACCACCTCTCGTTTTGGCGCCCATTACGCCAAAAGAAATAAACAAAAAATTTCACACACAGCTTCCGTTAATTCAAACGCAAACTAACTCCACAGCGATGTCGCAAAACTCACAAAAGCGCGCACGACAAGCCGGACAACTTGGAGCGCGCGTGCTGTTTACCCGCGCATTAGGCATAAAGGGCACGCAGAAACGAGCGCAGGTTGGCGCGTAAACGCAATAAAAAATAATAACAAAATGAAAAGCGCCGACGCGCACGTCGCTTTGCGAGGCACGCGGTGATGAACAGCTCGCCTGCCCGGTCCACGCCGCCACCGCGTCCGAACGAGCGCGGGCAGCCAACAGCGTCGGCGACGGCGGCGGTGGCTCCGCTATAAATTAAATGACGGCTTCAATTTTATAATCTCCGGGGTACAGGCGCCGCCGTGACGGCTTCCTCCTCTCTCTTCCAACCCCCATCCTCCTTCTCTTTCCATCTTTCTCTCCCGCGGGCAAAGTGCAATACGTAGGCACACACCCACGCACCTACAACCGCCCCCCCCCCCCCGCCCCCCGCTCCCTTCCTCCCTCCGCATCCTCGCCAAGCGTCTCGTATCCTCTCCTGTTTAGGAGTGCTATAGAGCCAGGCCTCGTCTACATAAAGCGGCGCGTCGGCTGGCCTTGCACACACTAGCTGGAGAATCCCGCGGTGTGCTTATTCGCTAGCGTCTAAAGCGCAGCCCTTAAACTCGTAAGTGACAGCCGCTTTAGTTTCGTGACAATAAAAGAAGGCCACGGTATGAGAGACTTAAAGGGAGGAGGAGGAAAAGGAGGAGGAGGAGGAGGAGGAGGAGGAGAACGTTAATGGAACAGGAGAGGTCTGCCTGGACTTAACGGGATGTATCACAGTCTTAAGCCTGTTTCACATGGTGCGACGGGAACGAAAAATTACGGCCCGGTCGCACTGTCGTTGCGACGGTAATCGCAGCCGCCGTTTCACATGACAACGATGAATTCAGTCGGTGCCGTCGGCACCAGCGCCCTAGCGTCGGTGCGGCCTTTCAGTGGCCGAAAATTCTTCGGCTGCAATAAATGTCAAACATCGTGGCAGGCGTTGATTTCTTAATCGTGGGTAATAATATTGAGCTGTGATGTATTCTTAAGCTCAATAAAACGTTTTCGAGATTTTCCTGTCATGTCGCTGAGCTCCTATTGGCTGACTACTGTGGCCGTCGCTGCGACCGCACCGACGCTGCGACAATGCGACCAACTTGTTGAAAGTCTGTCGCAGTGGCCCTGCGACGAGAACGACGCGCATTTCTGTCGCACAGCGGCAGAAATCGCACTCCGCTGCGGCAACAATCGCATCATGTGAAACGGCCTTTAGAGTGTGATAAAAAGAAAGTTCGACGAAAAAAGCAACAAGCTAGTTTCGCGCGCTCCCTGACGCTGTGCATTTACGAGGGTTTTTCGCTTACAGTAGACTTTAGTGAAGAAAGAACACACAGAAGCAAGAAGCAATGGGATGCTGAGGCAGCGTCTCCACAACTACTACTAAAAGGACGCGCCCGCAACAAAGTATGACAAGGTTGTAACTATACGCACTGCACTGCAAACGTATGTACATAAAACGACAATGTAATTCAGCGGGTCGTAAAGAGTATTCAAGGCTGACGAGTTTGTGCTAACCCTTCCACAACGACGTCAGCACCACACTTTGTGAAGCAAAATATATACAGCCCGACCCTGAGAAACTCTGCCCGAGCGCATTCGTTGATATCTTGAGCTTTTAAAGTGTGGCCATTAGAGCTGTCAACCAGCTCTCTTGTTTTAGTTTGCTCAAGAATTTGCATTAAAATTATCGCGTTTTCAAGCTTCCCATTCAGGAATATGAATATGACAGAAGGATATGACAGATTTGTACACAATGCGATCAAATTTGCCTCCTGACATGCTGCAACAAACGTCTCAGATTACAAATGGAGGATCATGACTAACGCTATGTGAAACTTGCTTTAGACTGCTCTTGCAACATGGGTCGTTAAGACTTGACGAAGAAAGATATCGTCTTGCCAAGAAAAAAACTGGCGCTTTTCAAAAACGTCGCAGACATCAACAAGAAGAAACGGAACAAATTCTCTCTTTACAAGCCTTCTGCACAGGGCCAGTGCAGTAATTTTGAATTATAGCGAATGATATACTTGCCACGAACAAACAAGCCAAGCATTACGTCTGTATTCGTTTTCCTTTTTTCAATCGTCCTCGCCATACCCTTGGCTCGAAATAGATGGACAAGGAAGGACCTACATATATGCAGGGCTTGTTTTTCAGTCTGAGCTTTCTTTTTTTTTTCTGTGTCCGTGTCCTCCGTCTTCCTTGTATATATTTCGCGCTGCCGCCATCGGGTTAAACGTTGGCATTCGCTTTTCATCTCCAAACATGCGTAAACTATACAAAGTCGCTTTTAAGTGGTTATCGGTTTAATGGTCGTGCACATTACAAGTGCGGCGTTTCGTATTACCCGGAGTGACACAAAGCGGGTGTCCGCGCAAAGGTAAGAAAGGTTACAGTATATGGTTCCCGACGAGTGTGTATATAAGTAGCACCCTTTCCTTGCCGCCTATAGTCCAGCCCACCGGCGCTGCTTGGTCGACGCTGAAAAGAGCAGAATTTATGGGCAGTGCGTCGGGCAAAGTGGTTCCGGAAATTCGTCCACTGCGGACCCTTCCCTCTCCCGACCAGGGTTCTTCAACCCTTCAAAAAAAGAAAAAAAAAGGAACGTGAGGCGCGGGCAGTCTGCGCATCCTCTGAGCTGCAGTTTTGTACTTAGGTACCTTTCCCAGACGCACTTCAATCCCGTTAGGGATGACTCCGTCATCTCGGCTCCGGTGGGAACGAATGCAGTGCGAATGGGTTATAATTTCGTGGCATAACTTAAGCCTCGGCAGCGGCTATTAACTCGGCGAGGAATGTGGAAGCAGCCATGCACACTAGGACTCTGATGCATGCAGCAGTTGTATAGTTAACGACAGAACGTTTCAACGCATGCATGAAACTCCTCTACCGCAGCCGTCATCGGCGCCATAGAGCGCGCGAGCTGCATGCGGTATAAAATGGCGTAGCTGCAACTATAAGTAGAGCTGTAATGGCCTGGCGATACGTTTCTACTAGTATTTTCAGAAACAGAAAAAAAATAATGAAGTATGCGCAGACAGGATTTGCTTCATTCGGTCAAATATTTCTTAGCACTAGTGTTAAAAAGCTGCATTTCAAGAGAGTGAGCTGAAAAGCCCTAACTTTAAGCAGGGATCAGTAACACATTGAAGAGCAGTCATCTAAGGTTGCGGCAGGAAAACCTATTCCAAGAGACTTGTTTGTCTCTTGCGGCTGAAAACATTGCACCGTGATGGCAAGACTCCAGCCAGGCGGTGAAGCCCCGTGTATTTACGTAGAACAGCAGTTTTGACGCATACACAGCAACGGTTCGATTAGAGCCCTTGAAGGAGCCCTGAGGACCAATGTAAGTTGACATGTGCCGATAGATTATCCCGTTCAAGTGACAAAAAGGCTATACTTTCGTCAGAACACACCTTTTATCGGCTATAAAAGGACAAATAATAATATAATGCCGCCACGATGGCTCAGTGGTTATGGCGCTCGGCTGCAGACCCGAAAGACGCGGGTTCGATCCCGGCCGCGGCGGTCGTACTTCGATGGAGACGAAATTCTACAGGCCCGTGTACTGTGCGAAGTCAGTGCACGTTGAAATATCCCATGCAGGTGGTCGAAATTTCCGGAGCCCTTCACTACGGCATCTCTCATAGCCTCAGTCGCTTTGGGACGTTAAACCCCCGTAAACTATGAATAAATAATGAAATAGTTATCAGCACCACTGGCCTATTTTCGCATGCAATCCGTGGTGGCCTGAAGTAGCGCTTTTTTCGCAAATCCCCTAAGGCCAGGCTACACCTCCATTAACTTCCAAACGGTGATCAAAGAGGTGCTTTCGGACTTGACGCCACGGGTGTGAATCGAGCATTCGGGGAAAAAAAGTTCAAGTTCTAAATCCAATTTTCTCAGCAATAAATGTGTCTTTCGCTGCCGGACAAGCACCAACACAGCCAGAAAGGGCCATATATTTTTACTGAGATCAAAATTTGAACGAACTTGTCATCACTGTCACGTTATAAGGCCTCAGCACGAAAGTCAAGATGTCCTGCATGGTAACTAAAGGGGAGACGTTAACACCTCGAGGATGCATAAGATTACGTATATGATGTCTATATATACGAGTCCACCGAGTGCATACAGGGCGATATTAAGAGCTGGCCAAAGAAAGCAAGAAAGACACCGTGGCGGTAGAATATCCCGCAAAAAGAGATGAAGCATAAATACCTCAAAACGATAATGAGAGTGAATGAGATGTATCTACATGACGTGCAAGAGAGAGAGAAAGCACTTTAATGGATCACGTATAGTGCGCATGAAACTTGAAGCGGAGAAAAAAAGCTGTCTCAAGGACACCTTGACGAAGCCGCACGCTTCATTATTGTCATTTGTACAGCACTCATAAAACGGCTATGTTGGGGGGAAAAAAAAGGCACACGATTTCACAGCATAGCAAAACAAAATAGTCAACAATAATAAAGCTTAGTAAAAAATGAAGTAGACAAAAATTGGCATATTGCTTGAAATGCATAAAAATCATAACGTCAATAATGACAATTCTAACTATAGGCAGCGCGCAAACAAAATATTTCATCATTTATTACACGCTCAAAATGCCAAATGAAATTATATAAGGGGAACAAAGCAACTAGAAAGATTCAAGAAGGTCGTTCACCGCAGACAATATGCAGTGAAAGCAGACGGATCAATTCTTCCTGCAAAAGAGCTGAACGAGCACGTCGTTAAGAAAAAAAAAGGAACTGCGCAATAAAGACACGGACGAGACAGAGAACTGGGGTGCATCTGTCCCTTTCTCTTTCTCGTCCGTGTGTTTATTGAGCAGTTTTTTTCTCTGCAAAAGAAATGCTAACGCTATAGTATATGAATTCCGCATGTTTTCCATGAAGCAGTCGCTAGCTTGTTGTTCATTTTAGACTGAACAAGAACTTCAAATCGCGACGTAGTAGCGTAATGGAAGGATTCCCTGCAGCGACGTCACAGCATCCGGCAAACTGGAGAACAAGGAACGCAGCAAGAACTCACGCTGTCCACTATCGCTACCTGCGCTCCAGCCTGCAGCGTGAAGGCTATGCATGTTTCTTCATAATGGAATCTGTGGCGTCACTCACGGGCAAGCCATTTATAAAGACGTCAGCCCTGCGGTTACGAGGTCGCTGGTTCGCTTCCTGCCCAATCGAAGCAGGCATCCTTCTGCATCACCGACGGGTTTCCGTTGCCTACAGTCCACCTTTACAAGCAGGATATGGGCAATAATTTTTCCCTAGCGTCATGGTCATCTTACACTCCAGTAAAAATAACTGCGCAAGGTAGGAGGACCGAAAGGTGGGATCATGTATTTCGTGCAGCCTTCTTACAACGAAAAAGTGCCTTACAGTCGGATAGAACATAAGTCTGCACTGAAGCTCCGCAAACATTCAGGACTTTCGCACAGAATTCCTCCACGACAGAAAAGTAGTCCGTCGTTGAAACTTTTCTTTTTACCTAAATAGAAAGCTTATCACAAGAAAAAAAATATTCTAAGCTCCAGAATTTTGAAACCTGGATTGTTTAATAAAGTCAAAAAATTAAAAGCTGATTTCGTTTACTGTTGACTGGCTAGCGGAGTAATAGAGGACGCCGAGGATCATGGCCCAGTGTTAACAACTGCTGCTCTTTTTAATTTGTACCCTAGTATAGAGAACTTAATCCGAGTTGGATTAATCTTAAAGGAATATAGACACCACATGTTTGGTAGCGTGTGTCCTTTGTAATTATGCGTCCGGCATTAGTACACATGGATCACCACGTGGTATTCGCATAGGACGCTAAATAATTTGTAATGAATTTTTCTGCAACCAGTTCCGGTAACAACAGCCGAGCGATGACGATGACATTGAAGGCCAGACGTGAGGCATGAAAAAAAAAAGCGATATGATCGCTTATCCCTGGTTTTAATTCACTGAAACGCTAAAACCAGCTTACCTCAAGAGCCGTCGTCATAACCAGTGAAAAGCAGCGATTACATTGCAGTTTTCGTCAGCCTCACATCACCTACACTGACCTGTGACGCCATTGCTCGGTTGTTGAAACCGAGACAGGTGAGCGAAGAAATCCAGTTACAAATTATTTAGCGGTCGTTAGGCGAACATCAGGTGCTGATCCCTGTATAGGAATATCTTACCATAATTACAAAGAAAAACACATGTAACCGACATTTGATGTCTATATTTATTTAATTGGCCATCATCAAGCCACAACACACAGGTTTTCGCGGTAATCAGGTAGAGGCATTAATGTCAATAAGCAAAAAATGTGGTGGCGGAATTAGCGCAATTAGCGAGCGTATTACTGCGCAAGCTATACTTACACCTCCCAGAGGCGGTGCTAATACACGCGATATTGCAAGACGTGTGCCCGCCCACTTGCAGAAAGTGAACGCACCCGCATCCGTTCTACACACATCGCTGAGAGCTTCCCCACGACGCAGCCAAGTTCCTTCCCTCGCGCCTTTTCCCGCGTGCTTCGATTGAAACAAGTTTGGTGGAGTATATATTTGCGGCCTGCTCCAGCCGACGCACTCAATCGGCGGCTTTGTTGTCCGCGCTGTTCTTACCCAGACCACCGCGGGGACAGCGCGGCCTAAAATAGGGCCGGAGGAGGCCAGTGTGGAAGCATGCCGCGCTTGACCGCGCGGCGACCGTGGCGAGGCGGAGCACAGAAATAAAAAATAAAGAACTAAAACTGAACAAAAACAAAAGGAGTACAATGATCTGTACTGCATAGGCACAACCTCCGAATATTCCTTTAGACTCAGTTTGATTTTGATCTGGCTAGTTTAATTTTCACGATTTTTTTTTCTTCACTCTTTTCCCCGCTTTGAGAGCTTGTCGGCATGTGTGAAAGCATGGGGCCATAATCCCGAGCTGCGCGTCGGCTACAGCGTTTCCTACTTTCAAACGGCGAGAGGAGCGCGCGAGAAATCTCACGGAGAGTCCGCTTTCAGCGATACTCCCTCGAGCCAAGGAAAGGAAGACGGCAGAAAATAAAGGAGGAAATAAAAAAAGAAATAACAGAGAGACGAGGATGACGCCTGTACGCTCCCGCTGGCCGACTCCGAAACGCGGTATGTAAACACAACGCCACGCTGGCTAAGATAGGGAGTGAATGAAAAAGTGGAAATGTAAAAAGAGCGTCTGATCATTTCTGTCTCTGGGACGTGTCAAGTACGACGCGGTACGCCCACGAGAACTCACGGTACAGGAAAATATCTAGCCAGAGATTCAACGAATATCACGAGAACGGGATCTGCCAGAGGGCGCAAGGTCATGCTGCGGCGCCTTCCTTATCACCCGGGTGTCAGCTATCAAGCTATCACAGCATTGTTGAGGAACACATTGCTTCCCAGTGACGAGCGGTCGACGCCGCCAGCGCTTTCCAATTAACCAGTTAATCAACCGATCGACCGGGATCAATGAATCAGTCAATCGGTGGGCGGGTCGGCCAATGTCGTGCTTTATTTTGTGCAATATGTTTCCGTATTTAGGAACAGCAACGTTACGCGATTTATGAATACCAATGAAGCAATCGGGAAATATAATTAGAAAAGGAAGATTTACATGCACATATGCGCAGATTTCATATCGCTGGTCACTGAAATTTACCAGAAACGCACTGGCATGCAGTTTCAAGCCAGAAGGGCTCCAAAATACACAAGGCGAAAGACAGACTACACCAAGCAACGGCGCGAGTGCATACAAACAATAATAAAGAAAGCAAAAGCTGCAGTAACACAAATAGAAAACGTTAAAACCGGAGGCCGTTGCCTGAGCGACATCCACGTGCTTTTAGACTCGTGCAGTGTACCCATTTCATCGCATACATACTAAACACAATATTAAAAAAAAATGTCAGCGATGAGCGCTGGGGAGTTCGAAGTGGCCCCGCAAAAGAAAGACTAAGAACGCAAAGTAAGTTAAAAAGGAAAGTCAAAGAAAAAAAAAGTGGATTCACGAAAGGCCGAAAAGCTAAGTAGACATCTGTGTATACATTGATCAGCAGACATCTTGACGGCCACGCTACGCCATGTTGAAGAAATCACCGTATCGTATACGTGCTCTCCCCGCGGGATCTAAACGCTCCTTAAGCAAAGCAGGATCGATACCTTAGTACGCGCAACACGGGGGATTTACAGAGTTCGCTCTATCACGATTCGTTCGCACGTTACCGCACACAGCGCTGATAAAGGCCAGGATATCCTCCAGCGCACGGAAGCTCCGCCTGCTCCACGGTGATGAGTCGAGATCGATCTCTAATCTGCGTAGTTCTCGTAGCGCTTGTTGCGAGTGGTGTCTCCCACTATTAGAGAAAGGAATTACTACAAATCGGTTTCATGCAAATGTGGGCCGGGGTATACGTTAAAGGGAAGAGCGCGCCAGCTGGGACCTTCCGAGTGTGTTGTCTCACATTCCGAAACGCACAGCTATACGGGATTGGACTTTAACGACCACCGCGTTCGTTCTGGAATCCCCGTCTCGCGGTATTTCTCTGCAGCCTCAGCGCCCTGCATTCCTATTCTCGAACCGGTGGAGCGGTCTAACAAAGCCGATCTGGTACCGCTACTGATCTACGGACAAAACGCGTAAAACTTCTGAACTGAAGCCAAGAAAAGCCAAATAAAGAAGTAAATAGACAAGTAACCCGTTTCCAAAGATAAGTGGCTGGGATTGCAGATACCCTTCGTACGAAGCTGTATGGCAGGCCAAACTTACTAGCACTTTTGGTTGCGTTGTAACTGCACGTAACTCCGTATTTAGTGAATATATCTGACTGCTGGTTGGCAAATTTTTTGAAGTTTTCTTTTTGTACAATTGTAAGAAGAACATATTGTATATTGAAGAGAGTGAGTGAGTGAGTGAGTGAGTGAGTGAGTGAGTGAGTGAGTGAGTGAGTGAGTGAGTGAGTGAGTGAGTGAGTGAGTGAGTGAGTGAGTGAGTGTGTGTGTGTGTGAGTGTGTGCGTGTGTGTGTGTGTGTGTGTGTGTGTGTGTGTGTGTGTGTGTGTGTGTGTGTGTGTGTGTGTGTGTGTGTGTGTGTGTGTGTGTGTGTGTGTGTGTGTGTGTGTGTGTGTGTGTGTGTGTGCGCGTGCGTGCGTGCGTGCGTGCGTGCGTCTGTACGTGTGTGTGTCTGCGTCTGTGCGCGTGTGCGCGTCTGTGTGCGTGCGTATGTGTGTGTGCGCGTGCGTCTGCGTCTGTGTGTGCGCGCGCGCGCGTGCGTCTGTGCGTGAGTGAGTGAGTGAGGGGCCAGTAACTGACTGAATGAGTGAGTGAGTGCTGTTACGCAAGTCAGCCGCAAGGAAAACGAATAAAAACTGGTGTGCAAGAAGAGCAACCAAAAACACATTTACCACGAGAAAGCACCGGGAACAGAGCAGATAAGGCTTGTCATGATTCATGAATATTTTTAGCATCTTTCTTTTTTTTAATTTGTCAAGCTAGGTACTGAGAAATCACCAAAAGAAATGCAGACTACAGACTGCGCCATCTTGAAAGTACAAAGCAGAACATTCTCTCTTTCATCTGCACCCGATTCTTCAAGCAGACGACCCCCGTCCAAGACACTCGTCAATTCATCGCAGCTTCTCTCCATTCTGTAAGGCCACTATATACTGTGTTTCTTTTTTTAATTTTCTCCCGGGGATGTCGTCTCCTCTCCGAGACACCCGCAGCCCCTTCACTTTGGCTTTTTTTATCTCATTCTTATTCCAAATTGCGCCTCTCATTCACAGCTCGTAGAAGTTTCCAACGATACGAGTGCTCCCCGCCCGCATCGGTGGCACTAATTCCCCGGAGCGCCAGGAAAATTTCGCGTCCCTTTGTCCGGGGCCTTCCGCGGAAGGCCTTCTTTAGTCCCTTAGATACACGCGCCGGGCGAGGTAGACAGTCCGCACGGACGACAAATGGGCGACGCCGCAGCCCCTCGCAGACAGAGAGGCGCCGCCGGTCCCTTTGGTCGCGTTCACTGGCGAACCTTTCCATTGTCACTCTCATAGTCTCCATCATCCTTTAGAATTTTTCCACTTATTTTTTGCATCTCTTTTGCATGTTCTCCCTCCTTAAGTGATGTGGTCTGAAGGCGGGACGCGTACGTTTGCGCGCACAAGCTCAAGCTTTCTGCAACGTTTTCGCTTTAATCACAAAACTTGTGTTCTGCAGCTCGGGTGGCGCTCCCTCCACCTCTCATACCACTGAGATGTGACATCAACCGTACATCTACCGTACGCGCCTCTCGCGGTTTCAAACATATATGCAACCATTACTAAAGCTTTCGCGCGCCGATTAGTGTAATGAAGTGTAATGGACCGTACAACGCTGCAGAATCAGCAGCAGTGCGTCCCGTATTTTTAATCCTCCTATTGTTCTAATGCTGCGATTATATACAGATGCAGCAGGCACTTCACATACGTCTGTTCCTCACTGCGCAGAGCGAAAATACGAGCTGTGCTCGGCGATAAGCTTTTTATCAGCTGGAGCTGCGAAAACGGAACATCCTTGGGCAGCCCCCGCGTCTCGTCTTATCTAGTCCGATGCAAATGAGCACAGAGTATCAGACATCCGATAAGAAGCGGGCATGCAGTGGAGCTGTTCTGGTCCTCTCGATAATTCAAAGATAAAATTATCCCGCACGTGCTTTTAAATTATCGCGTTCTTTAGACGCTCGAGGACCTGACTGGGTCTTAGATATACACTGCTTAACTTTACACCAGTCAACACAAGGAACCAAGTGAATTCGTGTTCGCGTTTAATTTCATTGCCCAAGTTAAATTTTTACTCATTGCCAGTCAGCTGGCCGCTCGCTGATTCGATATCGTAATGAGGCAGTGAGAACGCCGTGAACAGGCGAGCGCACTGATGTGTCTCTGAAACAATTTTTTTTATTGGCTGACGTGAGCCCAAAAAGAACTGAACAACTCGGCGGTGGCGATAGCAACAAGCGTGCTCTGCGGTCGTCGAAGAACAGCTAGAACACCGCTCTCCGCGGTGCTCAGTTTGAAAGCTGACGAAAAACTTTCGATTTAAAGCAGGGCAACCAGCTGCTACAATCTCGCATGACGAAAAAGAACTTGCGCGCGGCTGCAGTCATTCCAGATAAATCTGGTTGCATGTAACGTCCCAAAGTACAGTCAGTTACAGCTCAAGAATGCAGAAGCGATTGACCCTCAAAGGGTGCCCTTCAGCCAATGGCATCTTCCAAGAAACGGGCCTTTGTCCGCGGCTTCTTTTCAACTTACCCCCTTAACATCTCCCCTCTCTTATCTGGAACAACGAACAACCCATTTCCCACGGCTTTGTTCTTGTTCGGGCTTAAGGTGCAGATAGGTTAGGGGGAAATTTTAAAAAGAGCTTAATTTAGTTTATGGAGGTTTAACGTCCCAAAGCGACGAAGACTATGAGGGATGCCGTAGTGGAGGGCTCCGGATAATTTCGACCACCTGGGGTTCTTTAACGGGCACTGGCATCGCACAGTATATACAGGCATCTAGCATCACACCTCGCGACCGCCATGGCCAGGATCGAACACGCGTCTTTCAGGTCAGCAGCCGAGCGCCATAAGCACTGAGCCACCGCGGCGACCTGCAAGTTTAAAAGAGGCTGAAGACAAAGGCCCGTACCAATTGGACGACGCCATTGGCTGGCGGACCGCCTCTAAGGGCATTCGCCGCTGCATTCCTGAGTTGTGATAGAATTCTCCGAATTCTCCGAACTTGACTCTCCGAATCCGCGAAAGAGTGAGATGCCCAGGGTCTCTATGGGCCACAGACGTAGCGGCTCAATCAGAACCCAGAATCAGAATTCAAATCGCCCATTGAAACACGCTCAGCAAGAAGAAAACTTGCGCTGCGGATCGCCGATTGGAATTGGCCATATGTGATGCCGCATGCTGGCGGCTTCACGCATAAACAAACATTAAAACACTTCGCACCATTATCACAAGCTTGAGAAATAAGCATTAAGGTACTTTTCGAGTTTAATGTCACCATTTCGCGCTTCAGGACAGTGCGGCAGCGTATGCTACGGCAACGCACATCTCGTATTAATGATGCCCACTGGCCGCTTAGCACTGACCAACCGCGACTGCAACCATCCCCCCCCCCCCCCCCCCCCTCCGTCTTCCCGCGGAGGCTACAAGATGGCAGCAATCGTTGAGTTGAACCGACCACCAGAGCACTTTCCTAGATGACACGAAACTCCGATGGGGCGTTCTTGAAAGCACCCGCCTCCCATCTACGTGGCATATATAGAGCCTTTGTGTAAAATATGCAGCCCAAATCGGGTTCGCCTCTATGGATTATTGTTCGGCGCCTAGTGGAAATTCAAAACGAGCCACATCCCGTGGTCCGGAAGCCGTGAAACCCGGTGGCCTGCATATTTTTCACAAACGCATGGCGGAGGCCTACACCTGGATCGCGTGACCGAAGATCGTACGCCTTCGAGAGCGCCGTCTACCTTAGGAGAGAACCCTCTATGCAGCTTTAGTAAAACAAGCTAACGACCTTGATATGGAAAGCCAACTGTCTGACCGAAGAGGTCTATACCCCAGGCGGGCGGATTTCCGCGCGATCGTTTTCAGATCACTGGAATTCCGGGCCAGCGGCGGTCTCAAAACGCGCTCGCAGCTCGTAGGGCGCACAGGATGTGCGTGTGCCCAAGGGGGGCCCACAGCGGCGGCGGCTCGGTAACGTGATTCCATCCGTGCCCTCGCCGCCTACGACCGGCGCATCTGGCTTTCATCTCGGCCAACGCGCGACAGGCAAGGTCTCGACCCCCCTCCCCCTTCTCGGCCCGCTCACTCGCTTCGCGCGGCTTTGTGTCACACCACCGCGGCCGGCCCGTATATCGTGCACCTAGAACGACGTTGCCTTCTCGGTCGGCAACGCTCCCCTTCCCCCTCCTGGCGCCCTCCTGAGCGAGCAGCGATGGTACACATGTGAAGCCGAAGCGCTATCGCCCGGTGGGAGGACGCGTCCGCGCGTGTATACGGGAAAGCGGACACGCACGCGCGACCGGCTCGGGCGGGGAAACAAGTTCGGCCTCGGCCAGAAAGACGGCTCGGCGTAGCTTCTGCCACCAGCACGGGGGCCCGTTAACGTCGCCAGCGATCTATAAAAGTGCAGTGGTGATATATCCGGAACGTGGGGTTTATAACGTCCCGAAGCTGCACATTGGGCTATGAGAGACGCCGCAGTGGAGGGCTCCGGACTAATTTAGACCCCCTGGGGTCCTTTAAAACGTGCACTGACGTTGCACCACTTCAGAGGCGCCGCCGCAGGAAGTGCGACCGCTTCGAATGCTGAGCCCAAGGTATCCGGCGACCTTGGGCTCATTAAACATCATAGCCACTAAGCTGACGGATAAGACTCACGAAACGTAGAACCTTCTCTCTCGATGATGAATTTTTATGGCGCAAGGGCAACTGTGGCCAAAGTGCGCCATGGCACAAGATCTTTTTCTTCTACTCAAGGTGGGGTCAAAGACCAATTTCCAAGCATTTCACCGTAAAGAAGCCGAGCACCAGGCATGGGAAATCTTGTACCCATTGTATCACTGGTGGCTTTCCGGTGACACTGGGGATCGAACCCCGCACCTCCCAAATGTGAGGCGGATGCTCAAAGGACTAGGCCACCGCTGAGGTTAACCTTCTCTCTCAATTAATTCAACATTCGATGGACGGACGTTGTAGCGCAGCTATTGACGTCACTTCTTCGCTGCGGATGGAGGCAGAACATACGGGAGCTTCCTACCTCCTCCCCCATGACCTTTCTTCCTCTCCAGCTCTCCAACCTCATCCCGGTCATCTCCGACAACCTCCCGAAAAAAAAAAAAAAACTGGGAGCTGGTGCAACGTGCGACTGACCACAACGATCTTCCGGCGAAGAGCGCCGTTCGGCTGCGTAGTTGCCACCCACCAGAAAGTAGCAGCAGCAGCACCTCTGCGTCCCTGTTCTCGTCCCGAGAGGGCCCTTGCTTCGCAGCCTCCTTACGGTCCCATATCGCTTCCTGGTAAACGGACACGGCGCCGGCGACAAGAGGAGAAGCAAGACGAGGCGCTGGCGGCGTCGCTTCGCCGACGCCTCGGCACCTTGCAACAGCCGGCCGCAAGTCGCGGTTTACCGCCATCGCGCCGCGGCTTGTCCAATGGGAACGTCAGCCCGCCCGGCCGGTCGCGGCGCGCACTCGTCACCCTTTCCGCGAGCAGCGCCGCGTTAAAAATAGCAGCACGCGCTCTCGCGCCACGACTCATGCAAAACTCGGGCCCGCATCTCCCCCTGGTGACGGCGTCGGTGCCGCCGACAACTGGCTTCACTAATGGCGCTTCGTGTCTGCCTTTAATTGCGGAAGCAACACAAAGCGCTCCTGGGCTTCCAAATTAAAGCTGCCCAGAGAGGGTCGCACGCAGCCGTTTCGGAGCCGGCTCTGTTTGTGCGTGTGAATACGCCGAGTCAAACGCGAGCAGGAACGCCACGCTCCGCGTATATATGACGGCTCTCCTTTGAGCGGAAGGGGTTCTCCCCGCCCCCGTCTTTACTGCTGCAGTTCGGTGCAGCACGCTGTCGAGCTGCAGCTCCTGATACTCCGTGGTTTGTTCACTCGGGATACCGAAGCCGTTTCGTTCGCTCTAAACATGAATACACCTATATGGGATTAAAAAGGGAGTAATCTGATCTCTAGCGCACACTCCTTTTTTAAAAGGAGCATTGCGGTATATGCGTAGCTGTATCTGGAGGGTGATCTACAATCGCCCGAACTTGATCGTGATACTCTCGGAGCATCATCTCTTGCACAGTTACGCGTGGAAGTTGCGCAGTCACCCTCTTCGTCAGTTATCGCATTCCGAAGTCGGACACAAAACGTCCAAATCATCCTGCATGGTTGATTCGGTAGTAAGAGTGAAGGCTCCAAACTGAGACGCGAATTACTCCGGAGAGTGTCCCTCCAAGGCAACGTAATACCCAAGCTACGCAGAGTATAGCTGTAATCTTCGTAGGCGAATAAAAATTCTTCCTGGTTAGAGGATCCAACCCGGGACCACACCTGTTTGCGGCCGTATATGTGGCTGCGCTTGCGTGGATGCTAGTGAACAATCCTCCTTTACATCAGATCTAATCCATCTTGAGGGATTCATCTAAACGCATTGGGCCATCACTGGGATCTGTGCTCGAAACACGAAGCTCTGTGTGTTCTAGCATTGCAACTGCAGTTTGAAATATTGGTTAGAGAAATGAATGGCGATGTCCAGAATAAAACACCAGGTGCACAGACTCGAACACAGCGTACGAGCTTGCAGGGCAACTATTCGAGGCAACACTTTTTCGCATTTCCCAAAGACGGCTCTAAATTATTACCGTCTACAAGACTTTCATAACTTCCACATATAATCATGAACATTAAGTGGCACCAGAAAAGTATCGTACACACTTGCTCCGCCTTGCTGCCAAACAAACACAGTGCCAGAGAGCATGCTTACAAAATTCGCAACCCGGAACCAACAGCCTGCACACATCCTTCAACTTCTGTTTCAAGGGTTCGAGGGCAACGAATCCACCCAAGTGGATCCGCGGTTTCATTCTCCGCTCGGGGCGCGACTTTCATTTCCCGACATCCCTATCGAGGCGTCAGCGGACATCCACCAAGGAAATCCTAAAGCTTGGCCTCAACAACTACAAGCAGTTAAAAACCTGAGGTATATATACTGCGCCCCGACAGCAACGCCACACCGGTTTACAACTGCTCCCCACCACTAGCCCTGCACAGAACTGACGGTTGTTTGCAACGCGAGCACCTCGACCGCGCTTGCGAAGCTTACCCTTCCCGGCAGTTTCGTTTCCTGCGCACACAGTGACGTGTGTCGGTGCGGCCCACCTTAGAGCGAGCAGAGCGCTCGCACGGCCAAGGCTTCGGTCCGAGGCCAATCATCGCTGCCGACAGCGTGACGGCGAGGCTCGCGGGGCTTCCTTCCTGTCCCGGTGTCGGGTGGAGACCGAGCCCCGAGAGATAGAGAGGGGGGGGGGGGGGGGGGAGAAAGCGGGTGAAAGGAGAACACAGAAGAACGAAAAAACGCGCGCAAAACTGTCAGGCAAGAGTGCAGCAATCACCGGTATGCGCTATCGCTCCAGCCCGTGCGGTTTCTCGTATAGTGCTGGCGAGCACCTAATTGCAACGCGCAGAGCCTGTGAGCTTGCGGCTGCGAGCACACGTGGATTATCCGGCAGTGCCTCAAAAGCTGCAAATATCGGCCGGTAAAACATTTCCACGTAGTTGTGACGACGGCTACCCCAGAAAAAAAAAGGCTGCTGTATAACTCAATCAAGCAAATTCATATTGAGCGAGGTTGTGACCACAACGAAAGGAAGTAGCCTAGCTGCTCGCTATAGCACCACATGCGCCTGGCGGTCGTCGGATAGGGGTGACGAAAGTGGCTATCGGCTGCTTTATGTTTATACAGTGCTTGGGAACTGATAACCCGAATCGGAACAGTCGAAAACATCGTAAATACAAACCAGAAATATCAGAGAGAAATATCAGAGATATCAGAGGAAAGAGACGAGGGTGGGGGGCTGGGGGGGGGGGGGGGGGGATTGTAGAAAGGGAGTGCAGGAAAGGCTCATTTCAAACGGCGAAGATATAATAGAAAAGCTAAAATCGAAATACAACTCGCAAGCATCCTCCCCGCTTACCAAAAAGCGTTGATGATGACCAAGCTCATAAGAATGAAAACAACTGCAGCAGTTTACCAAATAGTTCTCTCCCCTTACCTCAACAACCCTTCTCGCCTAAGACAAAGCAAGAAGCTCGGTATGATGCCTGGTCCAACCGTAGTCAAGCAATAAGTGGTTAGCCCATTTTTGACAAACTATGTGAGATCAATAGACCTAAGTTAAACTGTGACAAATGTACCTATATGCCTCAGTTGTGTTACAGATTCGCTTCTTGCGTTGCCATCGTGGTATCGGTGGAAAGCAGTACAGTAAAAAAGAAATAACGTATTTGCAAGTCTAGACACAAAAATGACTGTCATTTTTTTGTTTCTTATCATTTCGTCTTTCATTTGAGACAGACCCTGAGATGAGCAGCCACGAATCGCAGTTGCACCAAAAAGGGGTAGCCGAAAAGCGTGCGCATTCGCACAAAGGAGTCAACGAACCCCGAAGTGGCGGTCGCTTGCACTCAAGCGAAACAACCTGCACGCCACCACGTGTTTTGGTCGCAGATTCGTCTCCCGGGTGGCCTCCATCAGGACGGCGTGTGTGCCGAGAGTGCATACTCGCCAGACCTCAGCCTTTCAGTCTTCTTCCGGCTCCCTCCCACGACGACGGTCACGCTGGAGAATGGGTGAAAGGCAGCACATTCATCCCCGACGAATCAGTGCCATCTGCCATCCCCCGCACTGCCCGCCCTCTGCACGCCGAGTGCGAGAGAAAATTGGAGCCTGCTCGGTGAAGTCGTGGAGCAACACGTGTACGGAGTGTTTCCCCGGAGCTGTCTTGTAGACGCGGCACCTGTGAATGAAGAACAGTGTCGCCCCATCTATGCCCCACCCAGAACATGGGCTGGTCCGAAACACTGCGCACGAAGCCACGTGCGAAGGGAACTGAAGGAACACGCCGCGCCGTCTGTTGGAGGCAGCGCAGGCACATTTGTTTCTCGTCATCGGCGTTGACAGCGTCATACGCTTGCGAGGGCGTGCGCGAAAGAGGGGGGAGGATGCGAGAGTGACAACGAGGGATTTGGCATTTTCCTTTGAAAAATGTTCGCGTACGCCTGCGCGGTGAGCACCACTAAAAAGAGTCCTTTTAATTGTCTCCATTGCTTACCCAGATGGTTTCTATACGCTTCAGGCGAAGGGGGGGGGGGGGGGGAGGGGGGGGGGTCGCGTTGAACGCGTTATACATCCACGATGGCTTTCTCTTCACAAGAAGAAATTTCTGCACAACGAATGCGAGATCTTGCTTTGTTGAAGATCACGTTACGAAGTGCAACACAGAAATATGCATAAGAAACAGGAATCTGGATGAGGCCGCCCTCCCTTTAACGAGAAAGGAGGCACCTCCGTCGCCGCACACGTGATCTCATATCTCCATGCGCAGTAACCTGATCAGTAACCGCCCCCGCAGCGTTACCCATGCAGATGAGGTTGCGCTTCGGAGGATCCGGGCCGGAGTCGCCTCCACTCCAGCCATCACTCAAATTGCCCTCAATTTAGAGGCTTATATCCTCACCCCTGAAGTCCAGTCTGCAAATCCGGAAATTCTGAGGCCGATATATCCACCCCGCGCTGTGGGTTTGCCGACGCTGAAGCCGACGAGAATCCGGCACTTGGCGGCACCAAATAATTGTTCGCCATATACTGCTTGACGCAGGGTTCACATCATCGCTCAATCCTCGACTTTATTACATTGGCCAACCTATTTTTATTCATTTAACATCCTTTCTTTCATCAATCATTACATATCCCCCTTTACGTCCTGAGGCAACAGATATCGCTTATAAAAAAATAGTTATACAGGAGAAACTGTGCATAACTGCACTACGAAGAATGAAATAAAGGCATAACGCGGTACGACATTCATGGAAAAGGCCACGGCTAAATTCTGCAGAACCCACCTCTTTCTTTTCGCCAGCATATATTTCATATGACCACGTGCCATCGTCGCAGATTTTATCTCCTTGGTGGCCTCCATCAGGACAGCGTGTATACAAGAGTGCATACTCGCCAGACCTCAGCCACCAGCCTTATCGCTCGGGTGCTTTTTGTTAAAAGCAACGATCCCACAAGCAAAGCGTACGCACGCGTGGTACCTGAGCAGAGTGAAAGCCTACCCGTCCGCATGCTGCACCAACGCGCAAACCAACGCCATAGAATCAATTTCCTTTCCACTTGGAAAAACCACAAGCATACCCCACCACCAGGTGTCTCAGTGGTTAGGGCGCTCGACTACTGATCCGGAGTTCCTGGGTACGAACCCGACCGCGGCGGCTGCGTTTTATGGCGGCAAAACGCTAAGACGCCCATGTGATGTTGCGATGTCAGTGCACGTTAAAGATCCCAAGGTGGTCGAAATTATTCCGGAGCCTCCACTACGGCACCTCCTCTTCCTTTCTTCTTTCACTCCCTCCTTTATCCTTCCCTTACGGCGCGGTTCAGTGTCCAACGATATATGAGACAGATACTGCGCCATTTCCTCCCCCCCCCCCAAAAAAAAAACAATTATTAGCGCGGCCCAGTCGATTATAGCTGTTTCTCCATCGAGACGCTTGTGCAAGCGGTGACAGTGACACCGGGGCAGAGCCCAGCTTTACAAGAAGAATAAAGGAGCGCTGTCCCCACTTTCTGCAGAGCCCACTGCATGGCGAAACTGGCGCGGCCGTTTCCTCAGCGCGTGTCGGTTCCAGACAGCTCTGTTCTTCTCGGTCGTCAATGCATCCGTCTTCAGCAGCCCCGATACATACTCAGCCATCTGGCACTTCGCCATGCGAAGGTACGCCCGGAAAGAGGTGCAAAGATGATTACGCGGTGCGGCACGGATTCCATGTAGTCACGGGGGAGCTCTTCTATACAGCCTTCGAGCAGCGGGGCAGAGCTCTGCCATACGCGGACAGTCTTCCTTGCAAGAAAATGACGCGATGGCGCTCCTGTCTTCGACATTTACCGATCGTAATTTCTGGTCTGCACTCGAGGAGTCAGCGCGTCTTTTATGTTACGTAGCCCACCTTTTCCAAGAGCGCTTTTTCTTTCTGCCGGGGCTGCGTAGGTATTGCAAAGAGATGCTTGAAATGGCTCTGGGTATTAAACTGAGTCTCGGTAGCGCGTTCCAAAACAAACGACCGAAGAAGATACATTTATGATTACTAAGCATTTTACTGACTGCTGTACCAATGACCCCGTGGTCCTGACCAACGTTTGCGGATATTTTTAAATGTTTGTTTAGGTGAGGTGAACTACAGTCTTCTTAACAACAACAGTTTCAACTCGCACCAATTTTTTGTTGTCATTAGAACACGGGGATTTTTTTTTTGTCAGAGGCATAACAGAAATAACACGTCGCCAGTGGTCAAAGTGTTTGCCTGACAGGAAAGGAGAACCGTTTACAAGCGCATCGCAAACACACTAACAATAATTAGAAAGTGAAGAATGAGGCGTTGAATGGAGGAAGAGAGGAAAAGCTGCTGCAGTGGAGGGCTCCGGATTGATTTCGACACCCTGTGGTTCTTTATAATGTGCACGGACGTCGCTCAGCGTAAGGCCCTCTCTTGCATTTCGCCCCCATCGAAACGAGGCCGCCGAGGCCGGGATTCGACCTCACGACCTCGTTCTTAGCAGCCCAGCTCGATAACTTCCGAGCCAGAAGCTGCATCAGCTCATTTCATACAACACTGTCCATCACAAGTGCATGACAATCGCTTTTTATTATCGCTTTTCAACAGGGAGATGATTCACTGCACTGCTTCTCTGGCCTTCCGTACTGCAGCATGCGCTCTGTTGAGACAAGCGTTTGAAACTGTATGTGCGTTGTCGAGTCTGCCCCTGTGCGTGTTCGCGCGTGTGTATCCGTTAATGTGCGTGTGAAATATATTTATTTATGAGTAAATTAAGCGCTTAGACTATGCTCCGCCTGAAAGGGTCGACGGACGAGAGCTTTTGGTCTTTCGAACGTTGGACCGCAGCTAGGCCCGGGAAGTAGAGGAAACGGACAATTTTTGCGCTTTGGACACTGTCACACTCGCGCTTGCTTCTATCAGAGTAGTGTTAGGCATGGAACTCTTTCAGCTCCCATTATCGCCAATCTCCATCGAACATCCCCCCAAAATCGCGCAGAAGTCGACGCCGGAACCAACGCCGACACTGACGCCGAATAAAGGAGAGGAAAATTTCACTAGTAATACGAAAAAAAAAGTCTTACACGAAAAAAAAAAAAGTCCAAGTATGCCAAGCCGGTTTTGAACCAACAAAGCTGCGAGGAGCAAGCAGATGTCTCCTCATTATCTACTTCGATATGCGGGGTGTTCGTATCTGCAGCGTGAACCGCGCCACTAAGAGGGTGCATGCACTGGTAAAAGATGCCGCTGGCATTGAATGCGCGAAAGTACATATGGCGGCACTTAACGCATCAACCCAAGAGGAAACACCAAAGATAATCATCATCATCGCTATCGGTCACCCACCCCGTCTGACACGTTCGTTCTGCTTGTACATGTCCTCGATCCTCGCCATTTACCAGTGGATAAGATCCTGTGACCGTGGCCACAGCAATCGACTGCCCTCAAGGCCTATACAAGACTGTTTCGCTTCCTCAGAGCGACTGGCTTGAGGGACCAGTCGTGACTGTGCCCCTCGCCCCTTTTCTCTTTCCATTTTCAACCCCCTCATCCCTCTTCCCCAGTGCAGGGTAGCCCACCAGAACACCATCCTGGTTTACCTTCGCTGCCTTCCCTCTTCCTCATTATATATATATATATATATATATATATATATATATATATATATATATATATATATATATATATATATATATATATATATATATATATATATATATATATATATATATATATATATATATATATATATATATATATATATATATATATAGCAGACTAGGAGATGAGGGACTCCTTTTTGACAAACTTATGAAGGGAGCCAACAGTCACCGAAACCAAGGTGCACAGGGGAATGTTTAATTTTTTTTTAATGCGTAGTGCTGATCACTGGCTTAATAATACTTAGATTAATCTATCGCTTAAAGAAAATTACTTATAAAGCAGCAGAAAAAACAACCATGCCGCCGGTGGGATCCGAACCCACGACCTCCGAATATCGCGTCCGGTGCTCTTACCATATATATATATATATATATATATATATATATATATATATATATATATATATATATATATATATATATATATATATATATATATATATATATATATATATATATATATATATATATATATATATATATATATATATATAGCCGGTTCACGAGACTTCATGTTTCGAGTACCAACGCGCGACTTCTACATCTGGAACGCTGTACGGTTTGACGCTGCAGCAGATAAAAGCTTGACTCATTGTCAACAGTAACTCTATGCGGCCTCAGACAAGAAGACGCGTCGCTGAGGCCGAACAAAGCTGGGTAAACACCGTCATTCAAAGACAGTGGCTATAGTGGCCCTTACGACGCGCGTCCTATAAAACGCGGCACGCTGGCACTGCAAATAATTCCATGCTGACGTCTGCTCTCGGCGACGCGATAGATATCTTTTTGTATCTTTTCTCTGAACAGCGGAAACTGTCGCGACTATCTCCTCACTTGAACGACTTATTTATTCATTGTTTTTCGTTACCAGTGACGCATCAGGAGACACGAGCTTATGAAAAGAACTGTTCAGCTTGTTTTCAAAAGCCATAATTGTTTTACCTTCTGTAAAATGTACCTGAAACGCTACATAATGCACCATGTGTCTGAAAAAAAAAACAATTACGTAGAATAAAATAAAAAGCATACGTCTGACTCATACGTATAAAGTGATCGTTGACTGTGCGGTAATAAAATAATTGCCTTTCATGTTGTCTCGTCCTGTACTCGTGTAGTGGCAGCTCATCGCCGTCATCGTGAACTGCCATAGTTGCTGACGTCAGACACCTTAGCTTGCCTGTGAAAGAACCGCGCTGTAAATCAGTGTCATCATCATCCACATCAGCCTGACTACACACACGGCAGGGCAAAGGCCTCTCCCGTGCCTCTCCAATTAATCCTGTCCTGTGCCACCTGCGCCCACCCTATGCCTGCAAAATTCTTAATCTCATCCGCCCACCTAACCTTCTGCCGCCTCCTGCTACGCTTACTTTCTCTTAGAATCCACTCCGTTACCCTTAAGGACCAGCGGTTATCTTGCCTTCGCATTACATGCCCTGCCCAAGCCCATTTCTTTCTCTTGATTTCGACCAGGATGTCATTAACCCGCGTTTTGTTCCCTAACCCACTCTGCCCGCTTCCGGTCTCTTAACGTTACGCCTATCATTTTTCTTTCCATGGCTCGTTGCGTTGTCCTTAACTTAAGCTGAACTCTTTCGTTAGCCTCCACGTTTCTGCCCCGTAGGTGAGTACCGGTGTACGCAGTTATATCAACAGTTTCATATCAGCTGCATAATTCATCATTCCCGTGCTGTTTGGGTGGCGTCGGTTAACGACTGGCGCTTTGTGCTGAGGTATGACAATCCCATCAAAAGTATGAAAAGGAAGAACAGGGTGGCGTGGCTTACTGACACGCACAGTCAGTTAAAACCGAATCAGTTGCTTGCACGACACAGCGCAGACGAAGAGGTCAAACGTTGCCAAACGTAAATTTATTTATTTACATAAACGTCAAACGTAAATTTATTTATTTTACGATTCGGCCAAGGTCACCCTCAAGGCAAGCCTTCACACAGACTCGGTGAGTCGGTTAGACCTCGTGAAGTAGTGCTTGCGCACTAAAACGGCTCAGCGAGGAGAGTATATCCCCCTCAAACAAAGAACCAAAAAAGCGAAATGGCGCGTGATCAAGCTGTGTGACACCCAAGGACTCAAGTGACCGGCCGCGAATTACGCATGCATCTCATCCTCCTCACAATTAAAGGCGTACTAAAAAATCGAAGACTGTGAGAAAAGGGTTTTCCTGAAGGTTTCATAAACGGGGTATGCTGCTGCGGTCACTTTCAGCAAACATTAGCTGTGCACGAACGCCGCTTATTTGTAGGTCCCCGTGTTTTGTTTTATTGTTTTTATTTTTGTTACGAAGATGTGAGCTTGCGGCTCTAATCTGTCGGCCTCCTATGTCTCTTGAGTTCCTACTTTCCGGCGCCTAGTTATAACTAATATAGCCTAAAAAGGCCGGATTTGGCCAAAACTTTTTTTAAAGGATTGAAAAATATCTTATTTATTTTAAATTCCTGCTAAAACAATTTAAGTAACCATAATTAGTTCGTACGGCACCCTGTCCCCTACTGTTTCTAATTTGGCCATCCAGGTGCAAGACCATTTCTGCGCTGTTCTGCGCGTCCCCTTTTGTAACGATCCTAAAGGCATTTGATAGCGATGGCTTCTCCTCACGCGCATTACGGTATCGCGTTCCTCTCGCTATCAGCGTTTCTTTTTCTTTTTCCTTGCAACGCCGTGATCAGTTGTGACTGAAAACGAACTCAATGTTACTTGCGAGCTGTTTTTTGCATCCTTACGAAAGCGCTTTCCCGGAAGTTTTTGTCTTATTGTTTCCCGCGTTCTAATAAGTGCTGCTCTCTCAACATCACGTCAACTCGGCAGCCGTGCCCTTCTCACTGCATTTCGTTGTGACATCTTACATAGTTGGCTGTAGCTGCCCTATTTAACGAAACGCAGCAGCTTCTTCGTATTATTGTTGTTTTTTTTTCTTCAGAACTTTTCATTTTTTCTTTTTCGTTTCCTTTTTTTTTCTCCCTTTGTTCGTGCTCTCGAAACACGGCGAGAAAGTCCGCTACACGCGCAGGCCACCGAGGTTCTTCGCACATGTAGCAATAAAGCACTCTGAAGAGCGCGAGGTTTTAGCATTGATTAAAATAGTATGTTCAAAACTGTTTTATTGCCACCAACACTTGTCTGTTACTAAGCCTACTTGTGACTTACACAGATTGCAAAAGTGCTTTCGAAAGACGAATGAATGATCAGGGCACAGTGTCGCGCTATCAACCACTTGTTGGCTAACAGACGCAAGAAAATACAGAAACAGGTCCGGAATCTCGAACCCCGATGGATCCCGAATCCACGTTCCCGCCATTAGAAAGATGGTCAAATGAAACTGCGTGCACAACAAGGATCGATGGCGAGCTATAGTGAGCAAATGTAAAGTCGTCTGCACGAGGCGTTTGCAGCAGTGTGTTGGAGTTGTCATGCCTCATAGACCGCAGCTGCGGTTCCTAAATGTGCGCAGTGCACAAAGCATATAGCACTGGCAAGCAAGTAAACGGTGTGTACACTACGCACACTGTACACGCAGATGCAACAGACGCAAACAAAATTCACATCTAAAACACAGAGAAAAGAAGAGGAAAACATCATTTCCAAAATCGAGCAGTCACCCAAATAGTATGTGCCGACCCTCAAACGAAGGATGAAGTGTACTGGGTAAGGACCACTGCACAAACAGCGTTCGTGCTACTCAAGTTCGAACTCAAGCACAGCCAGAATGTTTCCAGAGGATGTTAGAGGAGCGTGGTTTCAGTCAGACGGGGCGCAAAGTGCGCTAGGCGGGGGCAACGTTCACCAAACGGTGCCTTTGAGAGAACAAAAAGCCTCAGAGCAGCCGCTCTGCTGGAGTCAAGTCGTCGGCGGCAGGGCTCGAAGACGAGGCACGCGGGGTTCTCTGCGGCTTAGGGAGACTCGGATCGCTCGCAGACGGGCCAATCGAACCTTGTGACCATGGCGCCAAGAGCCCATTAGCAGAAACATGATAGATGGTCCCCGCGGCCCCCGCCCTTCCCAGACCCGCCACGCTCGCGCGGTTGCCGCGTTTTCCCGCCTGTAAGGAGCCAGCCTGAATGCACAGCGCTGGGAACGGGGACACTTTCCTGGTTAGCGAAGTAGAGGAAGGTTCAGTTATTTGCGTGTGCACAAGAACTGCACTCATTTATTCGTTAACTCACTCACCGTCACTCGCTCACTAACTCTCACTTAGTCACTCTCACTTAGTCACTCACTAACTCTCGCTCGTTCGCTCACTCACTCACTCACTCACTCACTCACTCACTCACTCACTCACTCACTCACTCAATCAATCACTCACTCACTCACTCAGTCAATCAATCAATCAATCAATCACTCACACACACACTCACTCAAGCGCTCACTCACTCACTATCTTCACTCATCTGGCTTGCGTCTGATTCCTAATTACAAGATACTGGCCCATACCTCACCCATGTTCACAAGACGACCCGAGAACTAACTAGAGGCCTGTGCATTAAAAAATCTAAGGCCAAAAATATTCTCTGTAAATTTGTTATGAAAAAATATATTCACTAGTATTATAAACTTTGTTAAGGGGTGGATGGAACGATACGTGTTCGCCAATGAAGGAGCCAAACGGTGCGGGTAAATGAAAGAGGGGAGATGTAAACCTGGGAAAATGTGTACACATCCATCGCAGCTTCTTCCGGAATGCCACAGACGTTGAGAAGCTCTGCGAATCGCGCACCTAAAACGAGAGCTCGTGTGTTGCGCGTTCCTGAAAGCATCTTATAACCCCCATGCGAACCTGCAGACGGTCTATAGTTCGCGACAAAAATGCGAACGAAGATGACACTCCGGCTCGAAGTAAAAACAAACAACTCGCGCCTTGTACAGTCATCTGCGCGCGCAGAAATTCAACAACCGTTGAGGCCGGAAGTGAGTGTATACGCGTATCTAAGCGGCTTCAAAGCGCAACGACACGGCAGCCACTCAGTTCCACGTGAATGCGGCATAAACAGAGCCGCTTTCCACACCACTGTATTTCAAAGCTTACAAGAGAGCACATTCAGGCACATCGAAACCCTGGGAGCCGTTCGCAACTGTCCCGCCGGATTTGCACTCTCTATTCTACATAGACCATGGTCGAGATGGTTTAGGCATTTAATTTGAGTTAGTTTCGTTTGTTTGTTTGTTTGCGGGTTTTAACGTCCCAAAGCTACTCAGGCTATGAGGGACGTCGTAGCGGAAGGCTCCGGAAAATTTCTACCACCTGGGGTTCTTCCCTTGCAAAAAGTTCTTCAGACATTATATAGACTGTCCATCGACTTCTGTCTATAAAGTGTATAGACTGTGTATAGACGAATCCTAGAGAATAGTTTATAGGCAATACAAATCCTATGGAAAGTCAATGGGCAATCTATACATTTATGGGCATACACTTTTAGTAGACTCATCTATAGGCAGTTTGTAGGAGCGCCTACCTTCCAGCGTGCAAGAAGTGACGAGAGGAGAGGGAAAGGCGCGAAGACGCTGAAATTCAAATTTTAACTACAGATAACTCAGCTTGTGCAAAGCGCATTTAAAAAATTCTTGCTGGACACTATTCGTGAAGCCACTGCCGCCCCTCCCGGCAGTGGCGGCGTAGAGGTACACCTGCGGCGTCCGCTACGATAGCGAGACCCAAACACAGGTGCACATCTCTGCCGGTTCCGCCACCGCATGCCTCGAACGCGTCCGCTGCTCGCGCAACATGCCGCATTTTTAGGCCGCGGAAGCGACGTCCATGCACGCACGCGCCACGGGGTTTGCAAGGCTGCGGAAGCAACACGAACGCAGAGTGGCCTGGGCTGCGCGACTCGCTGTAAGTACGCCTGACGGCTGCCACGACTATAGTCGGAGGGGTAGTGTATACGGGCAAGGCTTCAGCTCGCACAACGCTTTGTACACTGACTCCTGTTTCTTTGTATTGTGCACACGACACAGTAGCGACACCAAGGCCAAAGCTGTGTTCACCGTGTTCGGTCCATGTAGTTCAGAAGTTAGCGCACTCCTGAAAATCAATATCCAAGTTTTGTTCGGCCACTGGTGTAACATACGCAGCTGCAGACAGCAATTTCATGGGGGAAAATAACATAAAAAGCGGCGAGTTGGGCGTCCTTGTCGCCTCGTCTCTGTCCTCGTCTGTTCAGCGCTGCTTTTCTAGAAAACATAAAAAGCATCGTATTTAAGTTTAGGGGAGATCGTTGCTGATATATCTGATAGGTGCTGTTGGGCAAGGGATAAGAATACCTCGACTAGCAGACGAAAATGAGTGATCAGGCATTAACACATTAACAAAGTGTCACTGCATTCTGTAGTTCTTTTTTTGGGGTGGGTGAGGTGGGGGGGGGGTAGCGTGAGGCCGGGGGTGGGGGGGGGGGGGCGTGAAGGGGTAGACCGGCCATGAGCATACACTGCGCACTGCGTTGGAACACCTCCAGGTGTGCCAAAGACCGATCAGTGCACGGTCTCCTTCGCGCGAGTTGAGGCAACTGTAACTATAAGTGCGAATTTGAACGCGCCACGGAAAGCAAAGGCCTACATACATACATATGTACAGCCGCGGCCAGAATGACAGAAATCATGCTTTGTTGATTAATAATAATAATTGGTTTTGGGAGGAAAGGAAATGGCGCAGTATCTGTCTCATATATCTTTGGACACCTGAACCGCGCCGTAAGGGAAGGGTAAAGGAGGGAATGAAAGAAGAAAGGAAGAGAGAGGTGCCGTAGTGGAGGGCTCCGGAATAATTTCGACCACCTGGGGATCTTTAACGTGCACTGACATCGCACAGCACACGGGCGCCTTAGCGTTTTTCCTCCATAAAAACGCAGCCGCCGCGGTCGGGTTCGAACCCGGGAACTCATGCTTTGTTGATTGAACTGCACTTACGAGTAGTGAACATGGAGGGTCCATCAGTTTATGCGCTAATGCATATTTTTTTTCTTTTAGTATACGCGAAAAGTACCCCCAAACTTTCGCTAAATGCGAGAGAAGAGTTTGTCGAAGCGTGACCCATATACTGTTATGGCCGCGACTATAGTAAAAAAAAAGTGTAGTCAAAAAGATATTCACGAACTTAAAATTGGAGGAGACACTTAAGCTCCGCGTTAAGGGTATGGTGCAATAGCGTTAATGGGTTAATGCCCATGTATTCAGAGTTGGTCATTCTTTGCTTCACATTCACAGATCCCTCGGAGTCCTCATACCACTCCTGACGCATTGGTGCACAGCCCCGCGAACCCCGGTGCAGCGCCACTGCCCTGCGATGGCAGGTACTGCCACCGGTGGGCTTTTGCGACACAGGTTGCTCTTCCTAAGCAAGCTCTCGCAACCAATCATTAACTGCCACTTGCCATGATGCGCAGTTTGCTCACAATCCGGTGGGCAGGTTCCGATGACGCCACCAGGTTGCGTGACCTAGGGGGCCCACCTAAGCTGCTTCTCCAGGGGTTTTTCACGGATTTTTCGCTCGTGAATAACGAAGCCGACGCCGAATTTTCGGTGACACGAGCTCTTTAACGTTGTCGCTCTGATATGTGTAAGCGTAAAAAGCCGGATAATAAAAAAATACGATCACACGATCATGGGGCCTTTAAAGTGTCTTACGTCAGAAAATTGCAACAAGTGCAGACTCGGGGCACGTCAATTTGATTATTGTGTATAGGCAACATCTGACCGGAGAAGTTTATCGTGCCCAGCTCAAAGCAACATGGGACAACAATCGCAATATGTCGCGAATTTGACACAAATAAGAATTATGAATCACTGAGCAATTAATCCCTTGTTACAAATCTACTCCCATTTGAAGGATTTCCCTACAAACATTGGAGCGAATAAACATTACATGCATAGTTTCTTGCCTTTCTGTCCGTTGTACACACAAGACGTGATTCGTTGAAAGAGAATGCTCCCGTTTCTATGGGTCGCTTGTTCTTTGCTAACCAATAATCTGCTACCACTTGAGTGTGAGTATAGATCTCGAGAATGTGCACTGCACCGAGGCTCACGTTTTTAAGCAGAATGGCTTTTGTAAGTGCGAGAAACACATCTGAAACTGTGCCACAGTCGAAGTTCATTTTATGGAGGAAACTAACTAAATAAATATAAACATGAAAGGGCAGTCCAAAGACAGTCGTGACGCAAGGTGTTTTTTCTGCTACACAAAACGGGGTCAACGACCCATTTTCCAAGCCTTTCACACCAGCGAAGCCGGGCGCCAGGCCGGGGGAAAGCGCCCACTGGAAACCGGCGCGTACTCGGCGGCACTGGGGATCCAACCTCGATCCTCCCGCATACGAAGTGGATTTAAAACCATGAAACGACCAATATCACGCTCTTATGCAAAAGCACACCGAAATGGCTCATTCTTTCAATTAGAAAACGAGCTGATCCATTCAATCAATTAAAAGAACCAGCTAGCGCACGCATCTCCGCTTTCTGGGTTTTTCGTTTGCAGACGCGATGACCGTACTCTACACAACTGCTATGCAAGAAACTGCCCACAGCGAGTTAATAAAGCCTTCTATTATAATACGCGCTTTGTAACACCGTACATGTGTAACGAAAAGCTAAACGAGTGGAACAGTGTTAAAGCAAAACAATCGCAAGGATGCACCCTGCATACGTTGCGAAATTAGACTTTGATTGCGGTTACACACCAGCTTAAAGAAAAAAGGTGACCGTACTTCGCTCCGAAGCACTGCCTTTGCTAGGTCTCGTTGCACGAAATGCATAGTTTATAAATACACTGTTATTCTCATGTCTTGTATGCTAGGCGAGTGGTGAAGGAGAATGATCGCACCATCCAAGAGAACCGCCAGTTAAGAAAAGGTTGACCGAAACCACCCAGTTCTCCTGTCGAATTCTCCGTTTAGCAGACGGTGGAATATCTTTAATTGATGAAACCGAAGTTTACGATTAGCCCTGCGCAATAACCGATGAGTAACATAATATGAAAAAACTTCAAAATAGAGCAGCAAAACACGACAGTAAGGAACAGCGCGGACACAGGACGATGAAGGTGAACGACACTGTAAGCGCCTGTGTGATTCACCTTCACTGTCTGGTGGTATCCGAGCTGTTCTTTTATGTCATGTCGAACCGACTATCCCGCAACACTGCCCTTGTAGAGCAGCAAAGTTTGTGCAATGTCGGTATTTGAGAAGGTACAGTTACGCTAGCATGAAAAATAAGCTGGAGCGGCAAACATACCTCTTGCAGAAGGAAGGTACGGTTAAAGCTAAAATGCCTAAGATATAACAATAAAACAGGAATCACAGTAATGAAACACGCTTACAGAAGCCTCACTATGTTATCCAGAATCCCGATCATTGTTTCAAGACTCCAGAATACCGCTCAATCAACGAATGGAATAGCCTGTCTGAAAAGCAAGACTTAGTGAGAGTGTAAATGAAGAGTGCTTTTTTTTTAAAACATTGTAATCCCCTTGCTGCAGCGCCTTGAGGCAAAGAGCGTTGATCCTTCAATAAAGAACATGTAGAGTAAATAATAAAGTGCATTTTGAACGAGTGCTCGCCCGTTCCATTCGTCTGCTCGGGACGGATGAAGTCGGGGTGCCCATCCACCGTGAGACAATAAAAAAAAATTGACCCGAGGTCCGTTGCTCCACGGGAGGGGGCCGAGTGAGCGAGCATGAACCCCAGGATTCCCAGAAGCACCGGATGAGTCGCGCAAAGAGCATCGGCGCGCGCTCGCCCGAAAGGCCCGTTGCCCCGCGCCCAGTTCTCACAACGGGACGGTCAGAGAGAACGGCCCGCAAGGGTGCGTCACCCTCTCAGCATCTCTCGACCCTCCTCCTCTTCTTCTTCCTCCTCATCCTCCTCCTCAGACGGCCGCCATGTTCGGAACAAGAACTCGCTTCGAAACAGCCGCCTGCTCCAGCAGCCAGTAGTTCCCGCCACACCTTGACGCCGCAGGCAACCCGAGGCTTCGTTATCCCAAGTAGGCGGAGTACCACTAGGTTTTTAATACGGTATGCGCGTTACACTCGCATCAACAATCGGCGGAAGCGGCACCCATGGCGAGCGAAACTTTCGCGAAGCAAAATCTGCTCGAGGAAGGGAGCGGAAAATAGATCGACCGGCAACGAACCGCGACAGTGGCGCCATGTCGGGGGATGCCTCGGAAACGCGGATTGAAAAAGAGTGAGTGGAACGAATAGAGAAAAGGAGAGAGAGATCGCTCCCTTCTGAAACGGGCGGGCGAACCCGGAGTTGGCGCTAAGCCTGACGAACTTTTGTGCCGATCGGAGGAAATGTCGGAACTGTCCCGCGTCGCGCACGGAAACGGCGTTTGATTCAGCAACGTGTGGTGCGCGACCGTCGTTGGCTGCCAGTCGCCCGTACTACGTCCCGCAACGCAACATATCTCTGGGAGTCGTGTCGTGTGCCTCGCCATCGGACGTTCTACGTGCGGCCAGCTGTGTGTATCCCCAATGCGAACGTTGTCGGGCTAAATGCTTAACGGGACAACGTAGCAGCGGTGACGAGGTATGGCAGAAAACTACGCGTCGCTTTTTTATTTTTTTTCTCTCAAACCGCGAGTATTGCGTTGCATGTTCGCGGTTGACAGCATTGAAGGCGCGGTTTTATGTCCTCCTACACATCGCACAACCGCGTTCGGCACGGGCCTCCCATGTTATGTCTCGAAAGTAAATGTAAGCAAAAAAAATGTGCCCCGCATTTGTCCTCAAACCCCTCCTCCCTGTCTCTACTGGAGAACATGTGTCCGCGCCGCTGTGTTGGAGGTGAAAACGCACATACCGTTTTTCCTCCGGGGATTGGCTTGCTTTCTGCGCGTGCACCTGTGTCCTCCTTGATCGGCCATGCTTTCATAATGCCGTGACAGTCCTTGCGCGTCGCACACACTGCTCACCAGTCGCGATAGGAAGGGTCCACATGGCACCGGGTGGCCGCGGACACATCATGCATGCACACCATGCGAGCTTCCCTTGAAGCAGTTCTCTCACTTGGAGTCTCTCCGCGAGCGCCAAGTAACAACTGTCTGTTTGTTTCTCAGAACAGCGAAAGGGGCGCTCTACGGCCGCTGCGGCGCGGACAGCGAGCAGCCCGCGCGTCCGATACTGGGGAAAGCCGGTCGTCGCCACGCAGCCGCTGTTTTGTGGAGCTTTGTTTTGTTTTGTTCGCCGCTGGCGGCAGTTGCTGCACGGGGCCGGAGGAGCACTTTTTGCCGGTGGCCGGGAGGCGATGAGCGCAAAAAACTTGGTGGGGGGGAAGCGCCGGCGCGCGGCTCGGTGCGGGCCTAGTTGACAGCCGAGGAGTGATCTAATCAATGGAGCGGGCTCTAGCGGCGGCCGCGCCATTGGTCGACGCCGAGCGGCCTCCATTGGATAAGGCGGCCGCACCTATCAGGTCGCCCCGCCTTTCCGTCGCCTGGCGCCCTAAACTTGATCGCGCCGCCGCTCTGCCTCCCCCTCACCCCCCTTCAACCGTCTCACCGCCGTGGCCCGAGCACGTCGCCAAGAAACTTCTCCCGCGAACCCCCTTACTAGACGCCGCCTCGGTGATGACTCGCCGCGTGGAGTCAGCGGGACCACCCTACGTGGGAGATACGGCGCAGACGCACCCACCTTCGGTTTAATTGGTTTCAATGTGCCGGTTGCAGTCGAAAGACGCTGCTCAAGTCGGACAGTGCTGGCATCAGACTATCGTCGCACTTGAAGTCTGTTGGAGGCAGAGGTTGCGCAATGTCGCCATAACCCCCCCACCCCCCCCCCCCCCCCCACACACACACACACACAAAAGTGGAAAAGTTGATGGGACTCGAAGGAAAACCGCCTATTAGTAAATAGAGTGCAGCCCATCGAAAAGGAAGTGAAGATCAGTGAGATGGCATTCACCTTAGCGGGCGGGGAAAGAAAGACACCAGTTTCTTGTTTCGTGTGTGCCTAACTTCAGTCACTACATTTTCAATAGATTCGAACCAACTGGTCTAGTCATGGCTTTGGTATCTGTAGCCTGGTGACGCCAGGCGGTCTGAAAACATCGCAACCAAATTC